>NC_057811.1:75178134-75478134 GCF_018294505.1 Triticum aestivum | reverse complement strand
TAGTTTTCCCGCACCGTATGTGATAGTGTCTGACATCACACATGCTTTGCAAACGACAACTGTGTGCATGCTTGCACACGTTTCCTCTTTGTGAACCGTCTCGGATTATGGTGTATATCGCAAACGTTTGTGTTTTACCAACCATGTGTGCCGTAATGACCTGCACAACATAATTTCGCCCTAATTTAATTGCTGCTATTTAAAATTGTACCTAATTTAAACTTGAAAGTAGGCTATAGCTTTATTCATATCCATCAGGTTCAAACAACCAATGTATTATTCGATTCACAGGTACATATGTTTAAGAATTACATAATCACCAAATAAAGAATGATGTATCAGGGTTCTATACTTCTACTATTACAGATGGTAAAGAAAGAGGCGACAGACATTTCAGTTGCTGAACAAGGTGAAGCGGAATGGCCCTATTGTGCTCTCCTGGATGAAGAAGGCGTGCAGGACTCTAGTCCAACCCCTTGTGATGGCCGGTCGCCAATCATGTAGTTTGAGAGGTAATCTTGAGTAAACTGCTTCAGGATCCACTGCAAAAGAAATAAGATTCAGATATTGTCATCTAACACAACTCATTACGGGCAGTAAAAAGAAGGCTACAAGGTTCTTACTTACCATCCCGCAGTTCACTGTTGTCTTGCATAAAGTGTAAACAAATAGTTCGATTGACATCTTTTGACCCATTTTAATAACAATCTTTATCAGTTTCCTCACTTGATGCTGGTTCATGAATATCTCATTGCCCCATACGCAGAAGGGTCGAAGTGTGGATCTTTGGCAATGATATATGTACCTAAAAGCACCAAGTTAATATTAGAAGCTAAACAACAATTGAAAAATGATGTAGTACAACACTCCATCCATCCCATTATATAAGATTTTATTACATGTATATCTAGACATCATCAGAACATTAAGGTAACACTCTTCCTTGTTGCTATGTAGCATGGGATTGCATATTTAGTCATTCAGTACAATGCATGTTGCTAAACAACAATTGAAAAATGAAAAGGCATGTTAACTGCAATATCCTTAACAGTAACCAAATATCGTAATTCGTAGTGGTATTGTTGAAACTGTTATTGATGAAATTGAACTGCACAACAAATAGTTGCACATATAGAGCATCACATTGTGAAGAACTGAAATAAACAAGTCATAAGGACATCTCTAGGCGATCCTTAAAAATTTAAAGGACTAAAACCCTTAATGGATATATATATATATATATACTCCAGCAATTTTTGGCCTTTTCTAGTCGATCCCTAAACATAAGGTTGTAAACTTCAATTTGATCAAGTTCAAAGCAGGTTCAACCGAAAGTTGCATGCATTCAAACATAAACATAGATAGTTTTGCATAACCGAACATAAAACATAAATTTAAACTAAGCTAAACTACTTTTGGTCGAAGTAGAGGTCGAGCCAATCCTTCCTCGTCATGTACAGTGTGCTGCGAGCCGGGTCCGGGCCAGTACCGTCGTCGGGGTCGTTGGGGAAGGCACTCCTCCACTCGTCGACGTCGATCTCCTCGTCCTCAGGGCCCACCTCGATGCCCTCCGCGCCGCCATCGCCGCCACCTTCGACCTCGTCATCAGAGGAGAGCGTGATAACCTCGCCGCCCTCCGCGCCGCCATCCTCACTGCCTTCGACCTCGTCATCAGAGGAGAGCGTGATAGCCTCACCGCCCTCCTCGCCGGCAAAGATCGCCCGCTCCGCCTCCACAAGCTCCGGGTGCTGCCGGCGGAGCTCTTGCATGTAGGCCTCGTCGGCGGCCTCGGCCTCGAGGCGCTCCCACGCCTCGCAGTCCTCCCGCGCCATAGCTGAGCTCACCACCCCTGGCTCCGGCGGAACGAGGTGGACTGGACGTGTGCCGAAGGGGAAATTGAGCATAGCCGCCACGCCATGGTAGCGGACCTGCCAGCGGTCGTACTCCATGGCCGCGAGCTCGGCCATGTGGAAGCTACCGAGCCACCGGCGGGTGCAGGTCTCTCGATCTATAATCTCGGCGACCCACATCCCCCACGGCCGCTGCCAGACCCCAAGGTAGAACTTCGTCGGCTGCCGGGTACGAGGGAGGACGGGGAAGTCCTCGAACCGGCGTAGGGGCGCGGCGGCGGGCGGATCGGGGGACCGACGACAACGGATCGGGCTCGCGGAGGACGATGGGACACCTCGGCGGCCACCTCACCGGCGTCGGGCGAAAAGGCCGCGATAAACCTCTTTTTGGCCATTGGCTCCTCGAGCTCCCCGGCACACAAGCAGAGGTTGAGGATGGAGGCGCCGGCGATGGCGGCGACCTACCAATGGTTTCGAGGGTTGTGTGTGTCTGTGTGAGCGGAGGTTTTGGGGTGTGTGTGAAGGGGGGGCAAGGTTGTGTTTGAGGAAATACTGCGGCAACTGAAAATTTTACTAGGCGGGAGTAACAAGGCTGAGCTACTGAAAATTTGGATCAAGGAAAAGCAGATATTTTGAGATTGCAAGGGATGCAGAGGCGGGAGTAAAATGCCGGGGCTACTGAAAATTTGAATCAAGGGACTGAAGCAGAGCGGGAGTAATAGACATCGCACACGGTCCGCACATACTATACACCGACAGTGCTCCAAGATATTTTGTGTCGCATCTCACACGGTTGGTGATAATAAACTGTGTGGGATCTACTTGATTTGAATTACAAAATGGGGTCACAGTGGCAATGGACGCTGTTTGAATTGCTAGACCTTTTATCTGCAATGAACATGCAACTATATGTGTGTCGTAAAATAATTGGAATTATTCAGGGTTCGTTTGGACATTTTATACATTAAACTGGTTTTCTAGCCATTTTACATGCATAATTCAAAATTAAACTACATGCACATGCTCCAATACACCAAAGTTGGTTGAAAAATCACATGTGTGTCCTTGGGTGAATTTCTAGGTCCCATGCAAGAGATGGGAATGACTTTCAAACACCAGGGCACTGTTGATTGCCGGCAAAACGTTGAGATACCTGGTATTTAAATTCTAGTAAATCCAAAACTCGTTTGAAATTCATGAAACTTGGCATGCTATCATGGAGCGGCATCAACATGCTGTGGTGAAAATTTTGTCCCATTTGGGGCAGGTTTGGGTATAAACTTCTCACAAACCAGAGCTTCTCACAACAAGCATGATGGTTTCGATAGGGAACGCACCACCTTTGGGGACGGGACGATATCCGTTGCCTCTTATTGCTTTCAAAAAATTCTAGTGTCAACATAGAACAACAAGAGTGTTGTGTTTAATCTAGGAATTTGTCGGGTTTCATTTGGCCTTTTTATACATTAACTGGGTTTTATAGGCATTTTATGTGCATAATTCAAATTTGAACTACAAGCACATGCTCCAATACACCAAAGTTGGTTGAAAAATCACATGTGTGTCCTTGGGTGAATTTCTAGGTCCCATGCAAGAGATGGGAATGAAATTCAAACACCAGGGCACTGTTGATTGGCGGCAAAACGTTGATATGCTTGGTTTTTAAATTCTAGTAAATCCAAAACTCGTCTGAAATTCATGAAACTTGGCATGCTATCATGGAGTGGCATCAACATGCCGTGGTAAAAATTTTGTCCCATTTGGGGCAGGTTCGGGTATAAGCTTCTCACAAACCAGAGCTTCTCACAACAAGCATGATGGTTTCGATAGGGAATGTCTCACCTTTGGGGACGAAACGATATCCATTGCCTCTTATTGCTTTCAAATTTTTTTCTCATGTCAACATAGAACAACAGGAGTGTTGTGTCAATTTTTGGGATTTTTCGGGGTTCGTTTGGACAATTTTATGCATTAACTGAGTTTTCAATGCATTTATGTGCATAATTCAAATTTGAACTACATGCACATGCTCTAGTGCATATAAATTGGTTGAAAAATCAAATCTGTGTCCTTGGGTGCATGCTTAGGTCCTATGCAAGAAATGGGAATGAATTTCAAACACCAGGTCACCGTTGATTGCCGGCAAAACATTGAGATGCCTGGTTTTTAAATTCTAGTAAATCCAAAACTCGTATGAAATTCATGAAACTTGGCATGCTATCATGGAGCGGCATCAACATGCCGTGGTAAAAAATTGTCCCATTCGGGGCAGGTTCGGGTATATGCTTCTCACAAACCAGAGCTTCTCACAACAAGCGTGATGGTTTCGGTAGGGAACGTCCCACCTTTGGGGACGAAATGATATCAATTGCCTCTTATTGCTTTCAAAAAATTTCTCGTGTCAAGATAGAACAACATGAGTATTGTGTCAATTTTTGGGATTTTTTGGGGTTCGTTTGGACATTTTTATGCATTAACTGAGTTTTCAATGCATTTATGTGCATAATTCAAATTTGAACTACATGCACATGCTCCAGTGCATATAAAGTGGTTGAAAAATCAAATCTGTGTCCTTGGGTGCATGCTTAGGTCCCATGCAAGAAATGAGAATGAATTTGAAACACCAGGGCACCGTTGATTGCCGGCAAAACATTGAGATGCCTGGTTTTTAAATTCTAGTAAATCCAAAACTCGTCCGAAATTCATGAAACTTGGCATGCTATCATGGAATGGCACCTGACATGCTGTGACATTTTTGTGTCCATTTTGAGAGAAGGTGCACTCGAATAATGACAGCCAACAAAGACATTTTGAAAAATAGCTGCCACTTTAGTATCTCAAACGTTTGTAGAATTCAAATCGTGTGCGTTCTGTTAACCATTCACGTGACGCCACGTGTCTTGGTTTTAATGGCTGTAGGAGGTGTCGTGCGGACAGCTGCTTGACCTTGACTGAACGGGAGGCGTGCGAGCACAGTCCGGTGCGCAGGCTGACCGAGAGGCATGCAAGCTGTCCTCCAATGTGCAGGCTCACCGGGAAGCGTGCGAGCTGTACGCTGCGCAGGCTCACTGGGAAGCGAGGCCTTTGACTTCCATGGCCACCCGCCTTCCTCTCCATTAATGGCGCCCGAGCCGCTGTTTAATACGGGCGGCCTTACTGTTCGCCTCCCATTCCCCTCCCTCCCGCAAACCTCTACCAACGCCATGGCGCAGAACGATCATCTACCACTAGTCTTCAAGTTTGGTGAAGTCGACTCCGAGCCGGAGGAGATAGAAAATAAGGAGGAATGGGGCCTCATGGACATGGCCCAGAACGAGCTGGCCGCGGCGGTTTCTGCCCCCGCTCCCGTCCCAGCTCCCATCCCCGCGCACGCGCCAGCGACCATCCCCGTAGCATGGACGGGCTGGTCGCCGAGCACTATCATAGAGCTGGAAGCCGCGGGCGTCAGCGAGGTCTCCGTGGACCCGCGCGAGCTCGTGTACATGCCAGCGCCAGCGCCCGTGCCCGTGCGCGCCCCTCCACCCACCGTGGCGCCGGCCCCCGTGCGTTTGGATGCACCCGCCGCGCCCGTGCCCGTGCCCGTGCGCGCCCCCCTCAGCGGCATGGGACGCTGCCGTCGACCGCTACCTCTCAGCGGCGCCAGTTGCCGTCCTCCCGCGCCCCGCCCGTCGATCGCGCGACGACATGATGTTTGATTTACAAGTGAAGAACATTTTGTGCTGCCTTGAAGACTTCAACAACGGCGTCCCGGAGGACGACAACGACAACGACAACGACGGCGCCGCACGCCGCCTCCGCCGCCGCCAGAAATAGTTCTTTTGGGGTTTAATACTGTATCTCGAATACTTTGGGGTATAATATAAATTCGCAGTGTGACTGAATGAAAGATATGGTTTGAACGAACTTGCGTTTTTCTCTCTTATTGTACAAACTTATCAAATGATTTTCTTTTGAAAAAAAGTCAATGGATTTTAAATATAAAACACTCATGGCAAACGTTTTAGTTAGAACACCCGGATGCAAACCGACAGCTTCCCCAGGAAGCCAAGGGAAAATGTGCCGAGCAGGATTTCTGCATCCCTTCAATGCAAGCGGTTGTTTTGCATGACCCGTGTGCAACCACGTACAAACAATTGGGTAAGATTTGCATATCTGTCATTTTGGGCATGTTGCCATTTGTCAAACTGGAAAGATTGACATTTGTTTATATAGTAACATTGCCATTTGTCAACCTTGTAACACTGCAATTTGTCAGAATATGCTGCTAAAAATCACTAGCACTATCTGATTTTTGCAACTAAAATCATTAGCACTGTTCATATGGACACCACTAGCAGGCATGAGTTGATGGACGCATATGCAAATGTACCGTTGATTACATACAACAAGTTATCATCCCACAACGACAACGAGGATACATGTTGGATTATAGATCATTTCCAACAAAACATTCTAGTAAAGTTTTTCTCACACAACAAATAACAAAGCAATGAAATGAACTTCAGCTCAACCACTCGTCGACGTTGGAAACGCTTGCTTTGAACCAGAAGTGATTCTCCGGGAAGGGCCAGCTATTGTAAATCTCGAGACCAACGCAGGACTGATCATCCAGGCTGAAGCGGCCTATGTCAGGATCCATATTGGGATGGTAGGGAAGCATAGCAATGTCCGAGGTATAGATACAGTTGCTCCTCATAAATGGTAGTAACGTTGTGTCAATAGCAGCTGGATCGCTTTCCACCATCATTGGATAGTTTTGTCCAAGGAAGAGCGAGTTTCCTCCAAGACTTTCAATACCGAACCAGGGAGAAGGTGTTGGCGCTAGTACACTAGTATCCATCCTGAATACCCTGCAACGGATGTTGGAATAGGTCCGGAGAGTGCGAGCATGAGAGACAACACCTGCTTCCTTAGTAACATCAGCAGTGCCCTGTATACAGACAAGAAGAGGTGATCCATCAGAATAAGTTGCCAGGCGCCACTGAGTATATGGGTCCTGCTCGTGATCATCAGCATCGTCATCTCCCCCTTGGTTATAAAAAATTTCAAGTATAGGTGGTGGAATGTTCACAGGACCTTGGAAACACAAGAAGGTTAATTAGTGAAGGGAAACTAGCTAACCCGCATGCATGTGGATGAAACTATTATAATTACGGTGGAAGACAAAACGTACCGAAAGCATCAGAATTCCATGCAAAAACAGTGCCACGAGTGGTGGCAGCAAACACAAGACCCTCGTATTGAATTGCATCACAGTACTCATCCGTGTACAGAAATTGATTTTTGAGCAATATCCATCGAGGCGTGGAAGTAAGGACGTCAACAAGCTTGTCGAAGATAGCAACAACTTCATAGTTCATGTAATCCCAAGAGCGGCTGGGAACTCGACAAATTGCTATCTTCCGTAGACGACAGTCACCATGATCGTATTTGAACTCACGTAGAATACTGATGTACTCAACCTCTGGGCAGTCGTCTGAGATTTTTGGAAGTGGAACCCGGTGACGAGTGTACACATTCACAAGTTCCCACTCGCAGTTGTACCCAATATAAACAACCCAATCTCCATTTGCGCCTGCCCAAGACTTGCCCTCAAGCGATGGCATCTTAACATCATACGTATCATTATCAAGCGGCATCAACTTTCACAAGGCGAGGCTTCCCTCATCCCCGTGCCAGTCAGTAGGGTCACGGCGAAGAAGATAGGGGAGATCAAACCGCTCCTGGATCCTTGGGTTCCTTGTAATGATGTTATTAGTTGAGTCGAGAATGGTCTTGAACGAACCTGACATGCTAGCCGAGGTGTGACGTCGCACCGATCAATGAGTTTATCCACCACGTCATCTTTCAGATCGGGGCAAGAATAATGGGGTCGTTTCCGGCCTGTTTCCTCCATGGAGAAGATGATCGAACAATGGCAGAAGGAAGGGTGAAGGCAAATGGAGGGAGGAAGAGCGTGCGACAGCAATTCCAAATCGAGAGGGAAAGGCGAAGAGGCGGTGGACGGTTTCCGCGGTACACGAAGAGCCGCCTGGGGAGCGAGCGATTGCCACAGAGGTCACACACTGACGACAAGGGCCGAGTGAACCGCATGCATATATCGCACACACCTTGATCTGGCTGGCCGTTTCTTTTGTGTTGCCTAATCACAAACAGTTCATCTGAGTGAACTGTATGCTGTAGATCGCACACACATTCATCTGCTGCCCATTTCTTCTGTGTTTCCTAATCACAAACAGTTCATCCGAGTGAACCGTATGCTGTGTATCGCACACGCCTTCATCTGGCTGCCCGTTTCTTTTGTTCCTCCTCATCACAAACAGTTAATTGAACTGAACTGTATGCCCTTCATCGCACACGCAACTAAAACCTAAACTTTGATGCATCCATCATCGCAAACGTTTTATACATTTCTGACGGTTTTCATACACCACCGTTTGCGATTATTGCATCACACATAGTTTCTCGAAGGGTCTCTGATCGTAGTGTTGCGTTAGCAGCATCCTGCAGTAGTGATGACCTCCTGCATGAGTGATGTCTACTACGCAACTTTATTCTTGTAGACACGTGTTGGGCCTCCAAGCGCAGAGTTTTGTAGGACAATAGCAATTTTCCCTCAAGTGGATGACCTAAGGTTCATCAATCCGTGAGAGGTGTAGATGAAGATGGTCTCTCTCAAACGACCCTGCAACCAAATACAAGAAATCTCTTGTGTCCCCAACACACCCAATACAATGGCAAATTGTATAGGTGCACTAGTTCGATGAAGTGATGGTGATAAATGTGTAATATTGATGGTAGAAATATATTTTTATAATCTGAATAAATAAAAACAGCAAGGTAGCAAATAGTAAATGGGCACAAAAATGGTATTGCAATGCTTGGAAATGAGGCATAGGGTCCGTACTTCCACTAGTGCAACCTCTCAACAATGCTAATATAATTGGATCATATAACTGTCCCTCAAAGTGCGATGAAGAATCACTCCAAAGTTCCTATCTATCGGAGAACATAAGAATAAATTGTTTGTAGGGTACGAAACTACCTCAAAGCTATTCTTTCCGTTCGATCTATTTAAGAGTTCGTACTAAAATAACACAAAGCTATTCTTTCCGTTTGATCTATCCTAGAGTTCATACTAAAATAACACCAAAGCAAATTCATATTCATAATACTCAATCCAACACAAAGAACTTCAAAGAGTGCCCCAAGATTTCTACCGGAGAAACAAAGACAAGAACGTGCATCAACCCCTATGCATATAGATTACCCCAATGTCACCTTGGGAATCTGCGAGTTGAGTGCCAAAACATATATCAAGTGAATCAATACGATACTCCATTGTCACCACGAGTATTCAATTGCAAGACATATATCAAGTGTTCTCAAATCCATAAAAGTATTCAATCCGATAAAACGAAATCTCAAAGAGAAAAACTCAATTCATCACAACAAGATAGAGAGGGGAAAACACCATATGATCTGACAATATTAACAAAGCCCGCGATACATCAAGATCGTGTCATCTCAAGAACACGAGAGAGAGAGAGAGATTAAACACATAGCTACTGGTACAAACCCTCAGCCCCGAGGGTGGACTACTCCCTCCTCATCGTGGTGGCCGCCGGGATGATGAAGATGGCCACCGGTGATGATTCCCCTCTCCGGCAGGGTGCCGAAATGGGGTCTAGATTGGTTTTCGGTGGCTACAGAGCCTTGCGGCCGTGGAACTTCTGATCTAGGTTAACCCCGAAGGGTTTTGGAATATTTGTGAATTTATAGGACAAAGAGGGGGTGCAGGAGGCCACCAAGGTGGGCACAACCCACCTGGGCGCGCTTGGGCCCCCAGGCGCACCAAGGTGGGTTGTGCCCCCCTCGGGGCACCCCCAGGTGCTGCTCTGGCCCATCTTGGGTGTTTTGGTCCATAAAAAATCTCCAAAAAGTTTCGCGGTGTTTGGACTCCATTTGATACTGATTTCCTGCGATGTAAAAAACAAGCAAAAACAGCAACTGGCACTGGGCACTGGGTCAATAGGTTAGTCCCAAAAAATGATATAAAGTTGCTATAAAATGATTGTAAAACATCCAAGAATGATAAAATAACAGCATGAATACTTCATAAATTATAGATACGTTGGAGACGTATCAGCATCCCCAAGCTTAATTCCTACTCGTCCTTGAGTAGGTAAATGATTAAAATAATAATTTATGAAGTGTGAATGCTAGCAAAGTGCACAAGTTTGATCAATGACAATTTCAATCACTTTTCCTAGCATCATAACATCAATTCTTTCTTATAGAACTTCTCACGTTATAGTAGCAACCAATTCACATGTTAAGGTTTAATCAATGAATTCTCTTGAAACTCAACAACCTATGTCCTTAGTCACCAAGCAATTGTAATTCAACTTATTCAACAGAGTCTAAGTAAGAGCTCGACATACCCAACCATCATATAGTCTTCTATGATTGCTAACACTCACCGCATACACATGAGCAAAACGTTTCAACCGGACACATAGAAAGATGGGGGCTTATTGTTTTGCCTCCCAACGTATTCACCTCAAGGGTGATGTCAACAATAATAACTCATGTTACCCATATTCAACTGGACATATGTGCCTAGATCTTTCCTCACCACATGATGCTTTGCAAAAGAGAAAAATAAAAAGGAATAGAGAGAAAAAACTTTGACTCTTTGCATAAAAGTAAATACGAAAAATTAAAAGATAGGCCCTTCGCAGAGGGAAGCAGAGGTTGCCATGCGCTTATTTGTTTGTATGCTGAACCCCTTAGTGCAAAAGAACGTCACAATATATTGCCCCTTATGATAGCAACCTTTATTATGCAGTCTTTCACTTTTATTCTTTGCCATCACAAATTTGTACAACGCTCAATTTTCTCTTACACTAAATGATCTTACACTCTTAGAAGCAATTTTTATTGCCTTATTGCACCGATGACAACTTACTTGAAGGATCTTGCTCAATCCTTAGATAGGTATGGTGGACTCTTGAAAATAAGATTTGGGTTTAAGGGTTTTTGGATGCACAAGTAGTATCTCTACTTGGTGCGGGGTTTTGGGCTAGCAAAGATGGGGGGCAAGCACCACATGTTGAAGGATCTATGACACTATAACTTCTATGTGAATATGAGCAAACATAAATCATTGCGTTGTCTTCCTTGTCCAACGTCAACAATTTTGGCATATAATATTTTGATGGGGGCTCACAATCACAAAAGATTTCCATGACAGTGTATTTGCATGTGAAAGTTCTCTTCCTTATACTAATTATTCGTGAATTGCTTGTATGACCAATATTGTGATTGTCAAGCCTCAAAATATTTCACTTTCTAAACCCAATGTGAAGCTACCACTAGGCATGATATAATTTCAACTTCATGATATTCAATTCATTCAACAATTTACTCACACGATATAAGTGAAGCACAAGAGTAATTCCATAGAAAAGAGCTTCGTTGACGGGATGTGCGTGCCGCTTACCTAGCCTCCCTGGCAACTATTTGAGGACTCTATTTTATTTAAAAACTTTCAGATCTAAGTATTTTATTAAAACAGCAAGCAAAACAAAATAAAATGACATTCCAAGGATAGCACAACTCATGTGAAGAAGCAAAAACTTAGGCTCAACCGATACTAACCGATAATTGCTGAAGAAGAAAGGTGGGATGCCTACCAGGGCATCCCCAAGCTTAGATGCTTGAGATTTCTTGAAATATTATCTTGGGGTGCCTTGGGCATCCCCAAGCTTGAGCTTTTGTGTCTCCTTAATTCCTTTTATATCACGGTTTTCCTAAATCTCAAAAGCTTCATCCACACAAAACACAACAAGAACTCGTGAGATAAGTTAGTATAAACCAATGCAAAAACCTTATCATTCTCTACTGTAGCAAATCACAAAAATTATTATTCAACATTGCATACTAAATGCCTCTGCATATTTAATACTCCTATCCTCAAATAGAATCATTAAACAAGCAAACATATGCAAGCAATGCAAACAATGCAAACATAACAACAATATGCCAAATTAGTACAGTCTGTAAAGAATGTAAGAGTATCAATACTTATTCAACTCCAAACATTATGAAATTCTACCACACTGTAGAAAATTTATCAGAGCTTATTATGCAAAAAGTTTCAAAATTTTATCACATTCTGACTTTTCTAGGGAATTTTTGCAACAGCGGCAAGCTTTCTATTTTCAAACAGCAACATGTAGATTTGTAAAATAAGCATAGGGCTGTCAATGCGAAAATTCATCATGGGTCATACTACCATATAGTCACATTATCTGAAGCATTGGTCCTCATAGGGATTTGTGCAAGAGGAGGTATAACAGGAGGTATAACGTGGCGTATTGATGTTTTGGGAAGCTTTTTGTACAGTGCTCCTGACATGAACTAGTCCTCATTTATTGATGTCCCCACGGTGGTCTTCAACGGTCTCGACGTTTGCCACTTTTCTTGGACCTGGTTTTACATGGACTTGGTCCGGATGGCGTCACAACCCTTTAAATAGTTTGGATAACGCTGAGACCCTCATTTCTCTCCGCCCTCAACTCAAATTTTGAATTAATAATATGCTAAAAGGCACACCAACCGTGCATGCATCACACATGGCAGCAGTGTTTTTGAACCAGCACACACACTACTACCCCCTCCGTAGACGTTTTAGATCTACATGGCAACAACATAGTTCAAACAGTATGACACTTCAGTTCTTTTACAAAGCCATAGATTAGAGATTAATAAAAAAACGCAGCTACACAGTATATGATCAAAGTAAACGCAACCTAGTCTTTGTGCGTATCAGCCAACTTGCCGCTCGCACGTGTGATCACCCACAAGTATAGGGGATCGCAACAGTTTCAAGGGTATAGTATTTAACCCAAATTTATAGATTCGACACAAGGGGAGCCAAAGAGTATTTGAAGGTATTAGCGGCTGAGTTGTCAACTTAACCACACCTAGAGATTAATTATCTGCAGCAAAGTGATCAGTAGCAAAGTAGTTTGATAGTAGTGACAACAGCAACAGTAACAGTGATAGCAGTATTTTGTAGCAGATGTAACAGTAACGATAGCAGTAGTAACTTACCAAGAACAATATGAGATAAATTTGTAGGCATTGGATCGGTGACTTGTTGGATGATATTCATCATGAGACAGTTATAACCTAGGGCGATACGACACTAGCTCCAGTTCATCAATATAATGTAGGCATGTATTCCGTAAATAGTCATACGCGCTTATGGAAAAAACTTGCATGACATCTTTTGTCCTACCCTCTAGTGGCAGCGGGGTCCATATTGGAAACTAAGGGATATTAAGGCCTCCTTTTAATAGAGAACCGAAAAAAGCATTAACACATAGTGAATACATGAACTCCTCAAACTACGGTCATCACCGGGAGTGGGCCCGGCTATTGTCACTTCGGGGTTGCCGGATCATAACACGTAGTAGGTGACTATAACTTGCAAGATCGGATCTAAAACATGGATATAATGATGAATTCATAAACGGTTCAGATCTGAGTTCATGGCACCCGGGCCCAAAGTGACAAGCATTAAGCATAGCAAAGTCATAGCAACATCAATCTAAGAAAATAGTGGATACTAGGGATCAAGCCCTAACAAAACTAACTCGATTACATGATGAATCTCATCCAACTCCTCACCGACCAGCGAGCCTACGAAGGAATTACTCACTCCCGGTGGGGAGCATCATGGAATTGGCGATGGAGATGGGTTGGTGATGACGAAGAACGAAGATCCCCCTCTCCGGAGCCCCAAACGGATTCCAGATCTGGCCTCATGATGAAGAACATGACGTGACGGTGGCTCCATCTCGTGGAACGCGATAATTCTTTCTCCCTGATTATTTCTGAAAATATGTGTTTTTAAAGCGTCAGAATCAGGATCTGCGGGGCCACCAGGTGGGGAGAACCCACCTGGGCGCGCCAGGAGAGGGGGCGCGCCCTGGTGGGTTGTGTCCACCCAGGGGCCCCTCTCCGGTAGGTCTTGGCTCCATAAATTCTCTTTTATTCCATAAAAATTCCTCGCAAAGTTTCGTTTCATTCCGACAGCTTTTATTTCTGCACAAAAACAACACCATGGTAGTTCTGCTGAAAACAACATCAGTCCGGGGTTAGTTTCATTCAAATCATGCAAATTAGAGTCCAAAACAAGAGGAAAAGCGTGAGGAAAAGTAGATACGTTGGAGACGTATCAACTCCCCCAAGCTCAAACCTTTGCTTGTCCTCAAGCAATTCAGTTGACAAACTGAAAGTGAGAAAGAAAAACTTTTACGAACTCTTTTGCTCTTGTTTGCATAAATAGGCTTAAACAGCACCCAGGTTTTCAGCCAACATTATAACTAACCATGTCGACAATAACTCTTAAAGATTATATTAACTCATATCAATGACATAATCAGCTAGCGAGCAATAATAAGACATCTCAAACAGCAACACGTTGTCAAAACAACCATGATAGAATATGACAATAGTGGTATCTTGCTAGCCCTTTCTGAGACCACAAAACATAAATGCAGAGCACCCCCAAAGTTCAAGTAGCGACTAGACATTGTAATTCATGGTAGAAAAGATCCAGTCATGATGCACCCAACATTAGCTATACACAGTGCATAAATCATGACAACTGTGCTCTCAGGTTCCGGCGCTTGTTTTAGAAGGTGATGACACAACATAAAAGTAAATAGATAGTCCCTTCGCAGAGGGAAGCAGTGATTTGCAGAGGTGCTAGAGCTCAAGTTTTAAAACAGAGATAAATGATATTTTGAGACATGCACCCTTCTTATTCACTTCACGGCCATCAGTTATCAACATCTTCCATGCTAAGCATGCTAGTGGCGGTTCCCAAGTGATAAAAGTAAAGGTTTTGACTCCATTGTGAGTTTTTGTTTGATTATTTAAGAGATGAACTCTTTTCCATGTTTGCAGTTTGGGACTGGGCATCCCTATTAACGCCCTTTTCTCGTGCGATGGCGAGTGAATAAACACTCGACCTGAGAATAACCCGCTTAGCATGGAAGATACCGACCACCTCTTGTCATTCCATGAACGATCCAGACACACAAAAAGGATATTTTTAGAAGTTCTTAGAGGTGGCACATGCAAATTTACTTAGGATGGTAGGGTAATACCGCATTTAGGTAGGTATGGTGGACTCATCTGGAATAACTTTGGGTTTAAGGTTTTTGATGTACAAGCAGAGTTCCCACTTAGTACAGGCGAAGGCTAGCAATTAGATTGAGAAGCAGCCAGCTAGAGTGCAACAATGATCATAACCATGCATTATGCATAAGTAACATTGGACACTAGCATGAGTAGGATATGAACACCATGAACATAAATATCATAGAGGCCGTGTTGGTTTTGATTCAACTACATGCATGAACATGTGCCAAGTCAAGCCACTCGAACATTCAGAGGAGGATACCATATCATCATACTACATCACAATCATTTTAACGCAATGTTGATATCCAAGATAAATCATTATCCACTCCTAGCTACTTATGCATGGCATGAGAAACTATAATATCTAATTGTCATTGCAAACATGTTTAATCATAATGGGCTGAATCATGGATACTAGGTTAAACATATTTACACAAATAGAACAAGTCGAGTTCATACCAGTTTCTCTCTGCCACGGCCAGTTCATCGAATATCGTCATTATTGCCTTTCACTTGCACAACCGAACGATATGAAAATAATAATAGTGCAAGAGTGCCACGGACTAAGCTGGAATCTGCAAGACAATTTATTCAACAGGAGAAGACAAGGTAAAATGGGCTCTTTATTAGTTCAACAATTATTGATATGAGAGCCACTCTACATTTTTATCGTGGTCTTCTCCTCGGCAAGACTCGAATAAAAAGAAAAGAAATTCAGAGAAACACACTGAAATATTTTTGAAGTTTTTGGTTTTCTTGAACAAGCAAATACAAGGGAAAAGCAAAAACGAGAAAAACTATTTACACGGGAAAGCTCCCAACAAGAAAAAAAAGAACAAGGAAATCTTTTTGGATTTTCTTTTTAATTCTACTACTAAGCATGCATAGAAAGTAAAGTACTACAACTAATTTTTTTGGTTTTTCTAGAGTTTTTCAAACACACAAGAAGAAAGCAAGAAAATAAATCTAAGCATGGATGATACAATGAAAAAGTGTGAACACAGACAAATAGAATGATATAGTGTACATGAATATAATGTCGGTGAGAAACATGTACTCCCCCAAGCTTAGGCTTTTGGCCTAGCTTGGTAGTCGATCAGTAGCCTGGATGATAGTAGGGATCCTGAGGAGCAGGCATCCACTCATCCCACTGCTGAGGCTCCTCCTCTGCCTCTGCAGCAGCCTGAGCGTTCCGGTAGGCGATGATGTCCACAGGCATAATCCTATATCCGCCCCTGGCAACAGGATCAAACAAAGTAGGTGCAGGCAATGGAATAACATCACAAGTTTTAATGCTAAAAACCAGGTTATATGGAATAGGGATGTTAGGAGAATCGTGTGCAAGAAAATGATGGTGTTCCATGGCTGCATGGTCTAGGTAAACCTTGGTCAGGGGGTAATCATGAGGGCGTATCTCAACATTGAATTGAGCCGCCAAACGAGTAGCAAAAATCACACCATGTATTTTACCCTGGGATTTATTAAGATGGACGCGACGAGCCACAATAGCTCCCAGGCTATAAGTGTTGTCGCCCTCTAATGCACGACGTAAAACAACAAGGTCTGGTGAACTGAGCGCACCCACCTTCTCTCTAGCAAGCAAGCATTTTGAAATGAAAAGAGCAAAGTAACGAACAACAGGAAAATGCAAGCCAGCGGCAGTGGTGGCTGACACCCCTCTCTCATCCCCCACTGTCAAAGTGCGATAAAAGTCCTCAAACCCAGCCGGTCTAGGTTCAGCTAAACTCCCATCAGAAGGGATCATGCATATGTCACAAAATTCAGTAAGTGGTATTTGAGGATTTTCAGCATATAAGTCAAAGCTCACTTCAGGAGGATTATTTCTAGGCAAGAAAGTAAAGCTTTGAACAAAGATGTTTGTGAGGATTTGATGCTGGTCACACTCATCTGCGACGAAGTTGGTGAGGCCGGCATTAGCAATATATTGCATGAACTCCTGAAGGATTCCAGCCTCTTCCAGGAACGGAGTGTGCGACCATTCGCACGGCCGTACTTCCGCCAACCTCCAAGGATGGAGACCACTATCAGATGACTCCCCAATAACACCCTTGACGTTCTTCTTAGAGCCAAACTTTCTAAAGATATTCATGTCCGCGTACAATTTTCCTATGAACAAAAATCTGAAATTTTAGTCCACAGAATTTTCTGAACAAAACTTCACAAAATTGATAGCAACCACTCATAGGGATACATAGAGGCCATAGCAAGCATTCAAACTACTTAGAACACTATGAATTCAACATGCAAGCCCATCTACAGCAGCACCAAGAGTAGCTAATTATTCAAAATATAAACTACTGAAACAAAAACTAATTGGATAAAATGTGGAGTCACATACCAAGCAACAATCCCCCGAAACAATTTCGAAAACGGAGCTTCAAGCAAAGAGATCGAAATCCGCGGGTTTGAGGACAAGAACACGGGAGAGAGAGCAATGGGGATCTTTTTCTGGAGGTAAGTGATGATGTGGGATGAAGAGGTAAGTGAGGGGGTCCACGTGGGGATCACAACCCACCAGGGAGCGCCTCGGGGTCCTAGCGCGCCCAGGTGGGTTGTGCCCACCTGGTGCACCTCCCTCTGGTATTATTTGCACCAAAAATTCAGAAATATTCAGAAAAAATCATATAAAATTTTCAGGGCATTCTGAGAATTTTTATTTTTGGGTCATTTTTTATTGCTCGGGAAATTCAGAAAACAGACTAAGCACGACATTTTATTTTATTTAACTAGTAAAAACAGAAAACAAAAAGTAAGGACATAAGGTAGTGCTTACTAAATTCATCAACTTCATACCGCTCAAAAATGATTCATTAATAAGGTTGATCAGGTTTATTAACAACCACTTTCGATTAGCATGAAACCGAAGAACTTTCGTAAATCACTAAGTTACCTCAGTGGGGATATGAATGTCCCCAACAATAAGCATTTCATATTTATTTTTGACAGTAGGTAAAGGTATTTGAAAACTTCCAATAGTGATTGTCGGAGATTTTTCAATAACATTAATACCATTCACTTGAAATTGTTTCTTCAGAAAGTGCACCGTATGCTCATTACCATTAATATGAAAAGTGATGTTGCTTTTATTGCAATCAATAACAGCCCCTGCAGTATTCAAGAAGGGTCTACCAAGGATAATCGACATGTTGTCGTCCTCGGGCATCTCAAGTATAAGAAAGTCAGTCAAAATAGTAACATTAGCAACAACAACGGGCACATCCTCACAAATACCGATAGGTATGGCAGTTGATTTGTCAGCCATTTGCAAAGATATTTTAGTAGGTGTGAGTTTATTCAAGTCAAGTCTTTTATATAAAGAGAAAGGCATAACACTAACACCAGCTCCTAAATCACACAAAGCAGTTTTCACATAATTCTTTTTGATAGAGCAAGGTATAGTTGGTATACCCGGATCTCCACATTTTTTAGGTACTCCATCTTTGAAAGTATAATTAGCAAGCATAGTGGAGATTTCAGCTTCCGGTATTTTTCTCTTATTAGTGATGATGTCTTTCATATACTTTGCATAAGGAGGCATTTTCAAGATATCAGTCAAGCGATTACGCAAAAAGACTGGCCTCAATATTTCAGCAAAGCGTTCAAATTCTTCATCATCATTCTTTTTAGTTGACTTGGGTGGAAAAGGCATAGGCTTTTGAACCCACGGTTCTCTTTCTTTACCATGTTTTCTAGCAATGAAGTCTCTTTTATCATATCTTTTATTCTTAGGTTGTGGGTTATCAAGATCAACAGGTGGTTCTATCTCAACATCATTATCTGGTTCTTTTTCATTTGGTTGAGCATCTTCATGAACATCAACATTATATTTTTCATTATCATTAGGTGGATGTTCATTACCAGATTGATCTTCAACATCAGCGATAGAAATTTCATTTTCATTATCAGGAGGTTTTTCTACTTCAGGTTCACTAGAAGCATGCAAAGTCCTATCATTTTTTCTTATTCCTTTTCTTTTTAGAAGAAGGACTAGGTGCAGTGGTGTTGTTTCTTTGTGAGTCTTGTTCAATTCTTTTTGGGTGTCCCTCAGGATAAAGTGGTTCCTGAGTCATTTTACCTCCTCTAGTTGCAACTCTAACAGCAAAGTCATGCATATTATTATTCATTTCATCAAGCAATTCTCTTTGTGATTTAGCAACTTGTTCTAACTGAGTTTGTACCATAGAAGCATGTTTTCCAACACCTCTAACATCATTTGAAATTCTAAATAACAAGTCACTCGAGCGAGTAATCATATCAGAGTTGTATTTCAATTGTTTCATAACATTTGCATTGAAGTGGTCTTGTTTTGTAATGTAGTTTTCAAACTCATAAAGGCATTGACTAGGATGCATATTGTAAGGATTATAATTATCATTGAACTTCATTAGAGAATTTACCTCTAACACCTTAGGTAGTGGTGGTGTACTAAGCCCATGTATTTCTTCAATAGGAGGTAAATTTTTAACATCCTCAGCTTTAATACCTTTTTCCTTCATATATTTCTTTGCCTCTTGCATATCTTGAGGACTGAGATATATTATACCCCTCTTCTTCGGAGTGGGTTTAGCCGGTGGTTCGGGAAGAGTTCAATCATCATAATTTTTCAATATGTTATTCAATAATTCTTCATCTTGAGCAATAGTTCGTTCCCTGAAAACACAACCAGCACAACTATCTAGGAAGTCCCTAGAAGCATCGGTTAGTCCATTATAGAAGATATCAAGTATTTCATTTTTCTTAAGAGGATGATCAGGCAAAGCATTAAGTAACTGGCAAAGCCTCCCCCAAGCTTGTGGGAGACTCTCTTCTTTAGTTTGCACAAAGTTAAATATTTCCTGTAAGGCAACTTGTTTCTTATGAGTAGGAAAATATTTTTCAGAGAAGTAATAAATCATATCCTGGGGACTATGCACACGACCAGGAGCAAGAGTATTGTACCAAGCTTTAGCATCACCCTTTAATGAGAAAGGAAATAATTTGAGAATAAAGTAATAGCGAGTTTTCTCATCATGAGTAAAAAGGGTGGCTATATCATTCAACTTAGTAAGATGTGACACAACAGTTTCAGTTTCATAACCATGGAAAGGATCAGATTCAACCAAAGTAATTAACTCTGGGTCGACAGAGAATTCATAATCCTTATCGGCAATAAAGATAGGTGAAGTAGCAAACTTAGGATCACATTTCATTCTAGCATTCAAAGATTTTTCTTTATACTTGCATAGTAATTTCTCTAGATCATCTCTATCCTTACAAGCAAGAATATCTCAAGTTGTCTCGTCATTCATAACATAACCTTCCGGTACCTTAGACAATTCATGTCTAGGAAGGCTAGTTCTAACAGGTGTTTCAGGAGTTTCAGTTTCAAGCTCATCATCAGATTCAACAGCATCATGTTGTATTACTCTAGCAATTTGTTCATCAAGAAATTCACCAAGTGGCACATCATCATTATCAAGCAAGGTACTAGCATCATCATAAGCATCATCATAAGCATCATTCATAGTAGAAGTAGCATGATCAATAACTTGCGACATATTAGAATTAATGGCATGTGGTGGTGTTGCAACTTTACTCATAACAGAAGGTGAATCTAAAGCAGAACTGGATGGCAGTTCCTTACCTCCCCTCGTCTTTGAGGGATAAATCGTAGTCTTTGGATCCTTCAGATTCTTCATAGTGATAATATGATAATAATTCCAAGTGACTCAACAAATATTGCTATGCTCCCCGGCAACGGCGCCAGAAAATGGTCTTGATAACCCACAAGTATAGGGGATCGCAATAGTTTTCGAGGGTAGAGTATTCAACCCAAATTTATAGATTCGACACAAGGGGAGCCAAAGAATAGGTATTAGCAGCTGAGTTGTCAATTCAACCCACACCCGGAGATTAATTATCTGCAGCAAAGTGATCAGTAGCAGAGTAGTTTGATAGTTTTGATAGTAGTGACAGCATCAACGGTAACAGTAACAGTGATAGCAGTATTTTGTAGCAAGTGTAACAGTAACAATAGCAGTAGTAACTTAGCAAAAACAATATGAGATAAATTCGTAGGCATTGGATCGGTAACTTGTTGGATGATATTCATCATGAGACAGTTATAACCTAGGGCGATATGGCACTAGCTCCAGTTCATCAATATAATGTAGGCATGTATTCCGTAAATAGTCATACATGCTTATGGAAAGAACTTGCATGACATCTTTTGTCCTACCCTCCCGTGGCAGCGGGGTCCATATTGGAAACTAAGGGATATTAAGGCCTCCTTTTAATAGAGAACCGAAAAAAGCATTAATACATAGTGAATACATGAACTCCTCAAACTACGGTCATCACCGGGAGTGGGCCCGGCTATTGTCACTCCGGGGTTGCCGGATCATAACACGTAGTAGGTGACTATAACTTGCAAGATCGAATCTAAAATATGGATATAATGATGAATTCATAAACGGTTCAGATCTGAGTTCATGGCACCCGGGCCCAAAGTGACAAGCATTAAGCATAGCAAAGTCATAGCAGCATCAATCTAAGAACATAGTAGATACTAGGGATCAAGCCCTAACAAAACTAACTCGATCACACGATGAATCTCATCCAACTCCTCACCGACCAGCAAACCTACGAAGGAATTACTCACTCCCAGTGGGGAGCATCATGAAATTGGCGATCGAGATGGGTTGGTGATGACGAAGAACGAAGATGCCCCTCTCCGGAGCCCCAAGCGGATTCCAGATCTGGCCTCCCGATGAAGAATACGAGGTGACGGCGGCTCCGTCTCGTGGGGCGCGATAATTCTTTCTCCCTGATCTTTTCTAGAAATATGTGATTTTATAGCGTCAGAATCAGGGTCTGCGGGGCCACCAGGTGGGGACAACCCACCTGGGCGCACCAGGAGAGGGGGGCTGATACGTCGCCAACGTATCTATAATTTTTTATTGTTCCATGCTATTATATTATCCTTCTAGGATGTTTTATATGCATTTATATGCTATTTTATATGATTTTTGGGACTAACCTATTAACCAAGAGCCCAGTGCCAGTTTCTGTTTTTTTCCTTGTTTTTGAGTATCGCAGAAAGGAAAACCAAACGGAGTCCAATTGACCTGAAATTTGACGGAGATTATTTTTGGACCAGAAGAAGCCCACGGAGCATCGGAGATGGACCAGAAGAGTCCCGGGCTGCCCACGAGGGTGGGGGGGCGCCCACCCCCTGGGTGCGCCCCCTGCCTCGTGGACAGCCCGGAGACCCCCCCTGACTTGTTCCTGACGCCAATACCTCTCATATATACCCAAACTTCTAGAAAGAAACCTAGATCGGGAGTTCCGCCGCCGCAAGCCTCTGTAGACACCAAAAACCTATCGGGACCCTGTTCCGGCACCCTGCCGGAGGGGGGATCCCTCACCGGTGGCCATCTTCATCATCCCGGCGCTCTCCATGATGAGGACGGAGTAGTTCACCCTCGGGGCTGGGGGTATATACCAGTAGCTATGTGTTTGATCTCTCTCTCTCGTGTGCTTGATTCGGCACGATCTTGATGTATCGCGAGCTTTGCTATTATAGTTGGATCTTATGATGTTTCTCCCCCTCTACTCTCTTGTAATGGATTGAGTTTTCCCTTCGAAGTTATCTTATCGGATTGAGTCTTTAAGGATTTGAGAACACTTGATGTATGTCTTGCATGTGCTTATCTGTGGTGACAATGGTATATTCACGTGATCTACTTGATGTATGTTTTGGTGATCAACTTGTGGGTTCAGTGACCTTGTGAACTTATGCATAGGGGTTGGCACACGTTTTCGTCTTGACTCTCCGGTGGAAACTTTGGGGCACTCTTTGAAGTTCTTTGTGTTGGTTGAATAGATGAATCTGAGATTGTGTGATGCATATCGTATAATCATACCCACGGATACTTGTGGTGACATTGGAGTATCTAGGTGGCATTAGGGTTTTGGTTGATTTGTGCCTTAAGGTGTTATTCTAGTACGAACTCTATGATAGATCGAACGGAAAGAATAGCTTCGTGTTATTTTACTACGGACTCTTGAATAGATCGATCAGAAAGGATAACTTTGACGTGGTTTCATACCCTACAATAATCTCTTCGTTTGTTCTCCGCTATTAGTGACTTTGGAGTGACTCTTTGTTGCATGTTGAGGGATAGTTATATCATCCAATTATGTTATTATTGTTGAGAGAACTTGCACTAGTGAAAGTATGAACCTTAGGCCTTGTTTCAACACATTGCAATACCGTTTTCGCTCACTTTATCATTAGTTACCTTGTTGTTTTTATATTTTCAGATTACAAAAACCTATATCTACCATCCATATTACACTTGTATCACCATCTCTTTGCCGAACTAGTGCACCTATACAATTTACCATTGTATTGGGTGTGTTGGGGACACAAGAGACTCTTTGTTATTTGGTTGCAGGGTTGTTTGAGAGAGACCATCTTCATCCTACGCCTCCCATGGATTGATAAACCTTAGGTCATCCACTTGAGGGAAATTTGCTACTGTCCTACAAACCTCTGCACTTGGAGGCCCAACAACCTCTACAAGAAGAAGGTTGCGTAGTAGACATCAAGCAGTTTTTGGCGCCGTTGCCGGGGATGTTAGTGCTTCAAGGTATATCTTTAGATCTTGCAATCGAATCTTTTTGTTTGTTGTTTTATCACTACTTTAGTTTATAAAACAAAACTACAAAAAAATGGAATTGAGGGTACCTCATATGCTTCATATTTTTAATATCTTTCATGAGAATAAGGATTCCGATAATTGTGCTCTAGTGCTAGAAGAAGAATGCATTAGAATGTTTGGCACTAAATCTCTGAATGATGAGCATGATTGCAATGTTGTTAGTATGGACTCTTTGAATATCCATAGTACTAATGATGATTGCACTAGTCATGATGAAAATGTCTCTTATAAGCATGTCAATTTTTGTGGAGTGCATAGAGTTTGCAAGTACACACCAAATAGGGAAGATAGATTTTACAAGAGGCATAAGTATTTAGAAACTAAATGGTTGCAAGAAATGCTAGATGTTTGTGCTGAAAATTTAAAATTTCTTTGCCATCCTTGTGAACTTTGCAATGAACGTGACCATTTAAATACCCAATGCAAATTGTTTCATGATCGTATCGTGTCCAAAAATTGTGATAACTTGATTTCCCTTGCACATCATAATGAACTTAGTTTGCTTTTGGGTTATGCAGAAATGAAACGTATAACTAAGGATATGCGAGAATTTGTCCTTGATAAAGTTCTTGATTTTGATCTAGAAGAAATTTTTATGTATTGTGCGGTGAATTGCATTGAAAATCCTTATATTGCCAATTACATAAAGAAAAGAAAGCAAATAGAAGATGAAGAAATACTAATGAAAGGGAAGAGACTTCCCAATATCCTCCTATTATTTCTTATGATGAATCAGGTAACGAGGAGGAGCCTTCTATTCAACCAATCTCATCAATAAGGAGCTCCAAAAAGAGGATTAAACCCTCACATGACGTGAAGAAGAAAAAGAAAAGACGGAGAGGCAAAGGTAGAAAGGTATCCCTCCCAAATGATGTTGCTCCTATTACTCATTGTGATGATGATAATTGCTATACTATTGGTGCTATCCATACTATTAATGATGAGAGTGATTATGCTTATGATATGAAAAGGCCCAAGCTTGGGGATGCTATGTTTGATGAGAATGACATGTTTGAGAATATATTTGCTGCAATTAATGTTTGTCCCAAGCTTGGGGATGCTATGTTTAATGAAGATGATGTTTTTAGCCTCCCAAGTTTTGATATGCAAATTTGTTATGATGATAGCATGCCTCCTACTTATGATGATTATATTGATGAAAGTGGGTTTGGAAGAGTGTCAACTTTAGGAACTAATGATCCCACTATTTTGGAGGATGTTGAATCCTATTGTGATAATTTTGAAAGTGGATTTGGAGAGGTCATGACTTTATTTAGTAATGATTCCACTATCTTGGAAGAGGTTTCAATTGATTATGATGAGAACAAAGTTGCTACTTATAATGATTATTGTGATGACACTTATGCTATAAAGAGTAATGATGATTATATTTATAAAACTTGTCATGATTATGATTACCCTTTTTTCGAACACTACTCTTTTAATGTGGAAAAAATTTATAGTATTCGAGTCTCTTATGATACTCCCACTATTCCGAGTGAGAAGAAATTTGCTTATGTGGAGAGTAATAAAAATTCTATGCTTGTAGATCATGAAAAGAATGCTTTATGTGATGGTTATATTGTTGAATTCATTCATGATTCTACTGAAAATTATTATGAGGGAGGAATATATGCTTGTAGGAATTGCAATAATATCAAGTTTCCTCTCCATGTGTTGAAAATCTTGAAGTTATGCTTGTTTTGCCTTCCTATGCTAGTTGATTATTGTTCCCATAAGTTGTTTGCTCACAAAATCCCTATGCATAGGAAGTGGGTTAGACTTAAATGTGCTAGTCATATTCTTCATGATGCTCTCTTTATGTTTCAATTCTTATCTTTTATGTGAGCATCATTGATATCTTCATGCCTAGCTAGGGGCGTTAAACGTTAGCGCTTGTTGGGAGGCAACCCAATTTTACTTTTGTTCTTTGCTTTTGCTCCTATTTAGTAATAAATAATTCATCTAGCCTCTGGTTAGATGTGGTTTTATGTTTTAATTAGTGTTTGTGCCAAGTAAGACCTATAGGATAACCTACGGTGATAGTTAATTTGATCTTGCTGTAAAAACAGAAACTTTGAGCTCAGTCCCAGAATTGTTAAAAGGGATAATTATTTCTGTGCCCTTAGATGAGTCCCACTCGGCAGTTTTGCCCCTAGTTTCCAAAAACACTCGGTCTTGCCCAAGCCACTTTGCTTTTCCTATCGTTTTGCCCTTCCGTCATGGTTCCGTCCAGTTAGTGTCATTTGACCGTGCGTTGACTGTCCGTGGACTTTTTATTAGACCATTTTGCCCCTGCTTCTTCACTCTCTAGTGAGACACTACCAAGTGGACCCATCACTCAGAAAACCATCCCATGTTCCCTTTTATTTCTCTCCTGTCGGTCAAAACCTAGTCTCAGATCCCCTCCCCCCTCTCTCAAATCCTGTCGGTGCTGGAGCCACAGATCCCGTCCATGGCCAGCGAAGGGAGGGTCAGCGAAGGTCCCGCCAATGGTGGAGCCATGGATCCCATCGGGGTTGGGCTCGAGCACCCGCAGGAGGAAAACCGCCTCGACCCGCCTCGTCTGCATGGCCGGCCATCGGGGCTGGGCGCGAGCACCGCCCTGCCCGTGCTCCTTCCCTCTCCCTTTGTCTCTCGATTCTCTCTGTCTCTCACCCTCCTCTTTTCTCTTCCCGGACAGGAGTAGGGAGCAGCACCAAAGCCACCATGCCGCCGCTCATGGAGGTCCATGTCTCGATCCATTCATCGGTGACGTCCACGTGGATCTGGTGACGAGCTGCGCCGCTGCGAGCCCTGTTTAATCCGGTGCTGCAATGTGCGAGGCACGAACTGCAGCGACTGCGTCCTCGTTGACCCTCGTCGACTCCAACGTGGGCCAGCCAACACCGACGCCCCCCGCTGGCCCAGATCCAAAGCGACCCGCGGAAGGCCAACGGGGTTCCGGTCAGTGGTGGAGCCACGGATCTCGTCGGTGCCCAATGTAGGCGGCGGCCGGGGACGCATGGTGGGCAGAGATGCGGGAGGAGGTGGTGCGCGACTCCCCGGGGCCTCCTTCCATGCTGCAGCGGCGGTGGTCAAGCGCCCGTCATGGGGAAGCACGGGCGAGGAGGATTTGGTGAGCTCCGGCGCCGATTCCGTTGGCTCCGGCGAGCTCCCGTGCCGATTCCGTTGGCTCCGGTGAGCTCCGGCGCCAATTCCTTTGGCTCCGGCGAGCTCATCCTCGTCCTACAGAGGGCGTCGTTTCAATCGTTGACACACTTGACGCAATGTAATTAGGTAGTATAGCAGGCAACTATGGATTGATGATTAATTATATTCGAGATGAGATCGACCTTAAGTACTGATTTGTGTTAATTACTGGTATTTTAATTAGTTTATGTGGTGTTAATTATTGCAAAAAAAAGTAATGCAAAATTGATATTCTGTTTACAACATGGCAGTCTCCGTTCGAGATATTTGGTCCATTGTGGGTCCCACATGTTAGTGAGAAGAGAGAGGGATGTTTTCTGAGTGTTGGGTCCCACTTGGAAGTGTCTAGTGAGAGAGTGAGGAAGCAGGGGCAAATAAGTCCAACGAAAAGTCCATAGACGGTCAACACATGGTCAAACGACGCTAACTGGATGGAAACGTGACGGAAGGGCAAAACCATAAGAGGAGCAAACGGGCTTGGGCAAAACCGAGGGTTTTCGAAAACTAGGGGTAGACCTGCCGAGTGTGACCCAACTAGGGGTATAAAATCAATTATCCCTTGTTAAAAATCACCAGAACGTGATAAAATACTGATTCTTTTTGAAGAAGATCAATAATCAAATTATCTAGGACTTCCTATTTTTTCAGATTTTTTGGAGTTCCATAAGTATGCGTTTGATACAGATTACTACAGACTGTTCTGTTTTTGACAGATTCTGTTTTCGTAGTGTTGTTTGCTTATTTTGATGAATCTATGAGTAGTATCGGAGGGTATGAACCATAGAGAAGTTGGAATACAGTAGATATTACACCAATATGAATTTAGAATGAGTTCACAACAGTACCAAAAGTGGTGATTTATTTTCTTATACTAACGGAGCTTACGAGTTTTCTGTTAAGTTTTGTGTTGTGAAGTTTTCAAGTTTTGGGTAAAGATTCGATGGACTATGGAATAAGGAGTGGCAAGAGCCTAAGCTTGGGGATTCCCAAGGCACCCCAAGGTAAAATTCAAGGACAACCAAAAGCCTAAGCTTGGGGATGCCCCGGATGGCATCCCCTCTTTCGTCTTCGTTCATCGGTAACTTTACTTGGAGCTATATTTTTATTCACCACATGATATATGTTTTGCTTGCAGCGTCATTATTTTTTTATTTTTTGCTTGCTGTTTGAATAAAATACCAAGATCTGAAATTCTTAAATGTTAGAGAGTCTTCACATAGTTGCATAATTATGCAACTACTCATTGATCTTCACTTATATCTTCCGGAGTAGTTTGTCTTTTGCTCTAGTGCTTCACTTATATCCTTTTAGAGCACGATGGTGGTTTTATTTTGAAGAAATAGATGAACTCTCATGCTTCACTTATATTATTTTGAGAGTCTTAAGCAGCATGGTAATTTGCTTTGGTTATGAATTTAGTCCTAATATGATAGGCATCCAAGAGGGATATAATGAAAACTTTCATATGGAGTGCATTGGATACTATGAGAAGTTTGATACTTGATGATTGTTTTGAGATATGAAGATGGTGATATTAAAGTTGTGCTAGTTGAGTAATTGTGAATTTGAGAAATACTTGTGTTGAAGTTTGCAAGTCCCGTAGCATGCACGTATGGTAACCGTTGTGTGACAAATTTGAAACATGAGGTGTTCTTTGATTGTCATCCTTATGAGTGGCGGTCGGGGACGAGCGATGGTCTTTTCCTACCAATCTATCCCCCTAGGAGCATGCGCGTAATGCTTGGTTTTTGATGACTTGTAGATTTTTGCAATAAGTATGTGAGTTCTTTATGACTAATGTTGAGTCCATAGATTATATGCACTCTCACCTTCCATCATTGCTAGCCTCTTCGGTACCGTGCATTGACCTTTCTCACCTTGAGAGTTGGTGCAAACTTCGCCGGTGCATCCAAACCCCATGATATGATACGCTCTATCACACATAAACCTCCTTATATTCTTCTCAAAACAACCACCATACTTACCTATTATGGCATTTCCATAGTCATTCCGAGATATATTGCCATGCAACTTTCCACCGTTCCGCTTATTATGACACGCTTCATCATTGTCATATTGCCTTGCATGATCATGTAGTTGACATCGTATTTGTGGAAAAGCCACCATGCATATTATTTCATACATGTCACTCTTGATTCATTGCCCATCCCGGTACACCGCCGGAGGCATTCATATAGAGTCATATTTTGTTCTAGTATCGAGTTGTAATCATTGAGTTGTAAATAAATAGAAGTGTGATGATCATCATTAATAGAGCATTGTCCCAAAAAAAGAAAAAAAAGAAAGGCCAAATAAAAAAATAAAGGCCCAAAAAAAGAAGAAAAAGAAAAAAAAAGGAAAAAAAAGGGACAATGCTACTATCCTTTTTCCACACTTGTGCTTCAAAGTAGCACCATGATCTTTATAATAGAGAGTCTCTTGTTTTGTCACATTCATATACTAGTGGGAATTTTTCATTATAGAATTTGGCTTGTATATTCCAACAATGGGCTTCCTCAAATGCCCTAGGTCTTCGTGAGCAAGCAAGTTGGGTGCACACCCACTTAGTTTCTTTTGTTGAGCTTTCATACATTTATAGCTCTAGTGCATCCGTTGCATGGCAATCTCTACTCCTCGCATTGACATCAATTGATGGGCATCTCCCTAGCCTGTTGATTAGCCGCGTCAATGTGAGACTTTCTCCTTTTTAGTCTTCTCCACATAACCCCCATCATCATACTCTATTCCACCCATAGTGCTATATCCATGGCTCACGCTCATGTATTGCGTGAAAGTTGAAAAACGTTTGAGATTACTAAAGTATGAAACAATTGCTTGGCTTGCCATCAGGGTTGTGCATGAGGAGAGCATTCTTGTGTGACGAAAATGGAGCATGACCAAACCATATGATTTTGTAGGGATGAACTTTCTTTGACCATGTTATTTTGATAAGACATAATTGCTTTGTTAGTATGCTTGAAGTATTACTATTTGTATGTCAATATCAAACATTTGTCTTGAATCTTATGGATCTGAATATTCTTGCCACAATAAAGAAGATTATATTGATGATTATGTTAGGTAGCATTCCACATCAAAAATTCTGTTTTTATCATTTACCTACTCGAGGACGAGCAGGAATTAAGCTTGGGGATGCTTGATACATCTCCAATGTATCTATAATTTTTGATTGTTCCATGCTATTATATTATCCTTCTAGGATGTTTTATATGCTATTTTATATGATTTTTGGGACTAACCTATTAACCCAGAGCCCAATGCCAGTTTCTGTTTTTTCCTTGTTTTTGAGTATCGCAGAAAAGGAAAACCAAACGGAGTCCAATTGACCTGAAATTTGACAGAGATTATTTTTGGACCAGAAGAAGCCCACGGAGCATCAGAGATGGACCAGAAGAGCCCGGGGCTGCCCACGAGGGTGGGGGGCACGCCCCCCTGCCTCGTGCACAGCCCGGAGACCCCCTGACTTGTTCCCGACGCCAATACCTCTCATATATACCCAAACTTCTAGACAGAAACCTAGATCGGGAGTTCCGCCGCCGCAAGCCTCTGTAGACACCAAAAACCAATCAGGACCCTGTTCCGGCACCCTGCCGGAGGGGGGATCCCTCACCGGTGGCCATCTTCATCATCCCGGCGCTCTCCATGATGAGGACGGAGTAGTTCACCCTCGGGGCTGAGGGTATGTACCAGTAGCTATGTGTTTGATCTCTATCTCTCTCTCGTGTTCTTGATTTGGCACGATCTTGATGTATCGCGAGCTTTGCTATTATAGTTGGATCTTATGATGTTTCTCCCCCTCTACTCTCTTGTAATGGATTGAGTTTTCCCTTCGAAGTTATCTTATCGGATTGAGTCTTTAAGAATTTGAGAACACTTGATGTATGTCTTGCATGTGCTTATCTGTGGTGACAATGGGATATTCACGTGATCTACTTGATGTATGTTTTGGTGATCAACTTGCGGGTTTAGTGACCTTGTGAACTTATGCATAGGGGTTGGCACACGTTTTCGTCTTGATTCTCCGGTAGAAACTTTGGGGCACTCTTTGAAGTTCTTTGTGTTGGTTGAATAGATGAGTCTGAGATTGTGTGATGCATATCGTATAATCATACCCACGGATACTTGTGGTGACATTGGAGTATCTAGGTGACATTAGGGTTTTGGTTGATTTTTGTCTTAAGGTGTTATTCTAGTACGAACTCTATGATAGATCGAACGGAAATAATAGTTCCGTGTTATTTTACTACGGACTCATGAATAGATCGATCAGAAAGGATAACTTTGACGTGGTTTCGTACCCTACAATAATCTCTTCATTTCTTCTCCGCTATTAGTGACTTTGGAGTGACTCTTTGTTGCATGTTGAGGGATAGTTATATGATCCAATTATGTTATTATTGTTGAGAGAACTTGCCCTAGTGAAAATATGAACCTTAGGCCTTGTTTCAACACATTGCAATACCGTTTTCGCTCACTTTTATCATTAGTTACCTTGTTGTTTTTATATTTTCAGATTACAAAAACTTATATCTACCATCCATATTGCACTTGTATCACCATCTCTTCGCCGAACTAGTGCACCTATATAATTTACCATTGTATTGGGTGTGTTGGGGAGACAAGAGACTCTTTGTTATTTGGTTGCAGGGTTGTTTGAGAGAGATCATCTTCATCCTACGCCTCCCACGGATTGATAAACCTTAGGTCATCCACTTGAGGGAAATTTGCTACTGTCCTACAAACCTCTGTACTTGGAGGCCCAACAACGTCTACAAGAAGAAGGTTGCGTAGTAGACATCAGGGGCGCGCCCTGGTGGGTTGTGCTCACCCAGGGGTCCCTCTCCGGTAGGTCTTGGCTCCTGAAATTTGTTGGAAATATGCCCTAGAGGCAATAATAAATGGTTATTATTATATTTCTTTGTTCATGATAATTGTCTATTGTTCATGCTATAATTGTATTATCCGGAAATCGTAATACATGTGTGAATACATAGACCACAACGTGTCCCTAGTAAGCCTCTAGTTGACTAGCTCGTTGATCAACAGATAGTCATGGGTTTCCTGACTATGGACATTGGATGTCATTGATAACGGGATCACATCATTAGGAGAATGATGTGATGGACAAGACCCAATCCTAAGCATAGCACAAAAGATCGTCTAGTTCGTTTGCTAGAGCTTTTCCAATGTCAAGTATCATTTCCTTAGACCATGAGATCGTGTAACTCCCGGATGCCGTAGGAGTGCTTTGGGTGTACCGAACGTCACAACGTAACTGGGTGACTATAAAGGTACACTACGGGTATCTCTGAAAGTATCTGTTGGGTTGACACGGATCGAGACTAGGATTTGTCACTCCGTATGACGGAGAGGTATCTCTGGGCCCACTCGGTAATGCATCATCATAATGAGCTCAATGTGACTAAGGAGTTAGCCACGGGATCATGCATTACGGTACGAGTAAAGAGACTTGCCGGTAACGAGATTGAACAAGGTATTGGGATACCGACGATCGAATCTCGGGCAAGTAACATACCGATTGACAAAGGGAATTGTATACGGGATTGATTGAATCCTCGACATCGTGGTTCATCCGATGAGATCATCGTGGAACATGTGGGAGCCAACATGGGTAACCAGATCCCACTGTTGGTTATTGACCGAAGAGGCGTCTCGGTCATGTCTACATGTCTCCCGAACCCGTAGGGTCTACACACTTAAGGTTCGGTGACGCTAGGGTTGTAGAGATATGAGTATGCGGAAACCCGAAAGTTGAGCATGAACATTGTATCTGGATCTCGTTTAATTCGAGATGGCTACTCATTTAAATCCGAGAATAATGGTTGTTCTATTTATATGAGAGATATGTTTTATGGTCATGCCCCGCTGGTCAATGGTTTATTCTTGATGAATCTCGAACGTGATGTTACACATATTCATAGTGTGAATACCAAAAGATGTAAAGTTGATAACGATAGTCCCACATACTTGTGGCACTGCCGCCTTGGTCACATTGGTGTCAAGCGCATGAAGAAGCTCCATGCAGATGGACTTTTGGAGTCTCTTGATTACGAATCATTTGACACGTGTGAACCATGCCTCATGGGTAAGGTGACCAAGACTCCGTTCTCCGGAACAATGGAGCGAGCAACCAATTTATTGGAAATCATACATACCGATGTGTGCGGTCCAATGAGTGTTGAGGCTCGCGGAGGATATCGTTATGTTCTCACTCTCACTGATGACTTAAGTAGATATGGGTATGTCTACCTAATGAAACACAAGTCTGAAACCTTTGAAAAGTTCAAGGAATTTCAGAGTGAGGTTGAGAATCAACGTGACAGGAAAATAAAGTTCCTACGATCAGATCGTGGAGGAGAATATTTAAGTCACGAATTTGGTACACACTTAAGGAAATGTGGAATAGTTTCACAACTCACGCCGCCTGGAACACCTCAGTGAAATGGTGTGTCCGAACGTCGTAATCGCACTCTATTGGATATGGTGCGATCTATGATGTCTCTTACCGATCTACCGCTCTCATTTTGGGGCTATGCTTTAGAGACTGCCGTATTCACTTTAAATAGGGCTCCGTCGAAATCCGTTGAGACGACACTGTATGAATTATGGTTTGGGAAGAAACCTAAGCTGTCGTTTCTAAAAGTTTGGGGATGCGATGCCTATGTCAAGAAACTTCAACCTGAAAAGCTCGAACCCAAGTCGGAAAAATGCGTCTTCATAGGATACCCTAAGGAAACCATTGGGTATACCTTCTACCTCAGATCCGAAGGCAAGATCTTCGTTGCCAAGAACGGGTCCTTTCTGGAGAAAGAGTTTCTCTCGAAGGAAGTAAGTGGGAGGAAAGTGGAACTTGATGAGGTGATAGTCACCCCTTCTGAACCGGAAAGTAGCGCAGCGCGGGAAGATATTCATGTGGTGCCTACACCGACCGGGGAGGAAGTTAATGATGATGATCATGAAGCTTCGGATCAAGTTACTGCTGAACTTCGAAGGTCCACAAGGACACGTTCCGCACCAGAGTGGTACGGCAACCCTGTCCTGGAAATCATGTTGTTAGACAACGGTGAACCTTCGAACTATGAAGAAGCGATGGCGGGCCCGGATTCCGACAAATGGCTAGAAGCCATGAAATCCGATATAGGATCCATGTATGAAAACGAAGTATGGACTTTGACTGACTTGCCCGATGATCGGCGAGCCATAGAAAATAAATGGATCTTTAAGAAGAAGACAGACGCGAATGGTAACGTGACCATCTATAAGGCTTGACTTGTCGCTAAGGGTTATCGACAAGTTCATGGGGTTGACTATGATGAGACTTTCTCACCCGTAGCGAAGCTGAAGTCCGTCCGAATCATGTTAGCAATTGTCGCATTCTATGATTATGAGATATGGCAAATGGACGTCAAAACGGCATTCCTTAATGGCTTTCTTAAGGAAGAACTGTATATGATGCAGCCGGAAGGTTTTGTCGATCCTAAGAATGCTAACAAGGCATGCAAGCTCCAGCGCTCCATCTATGGGCTGGTGCAAGCATCTCGGAGTTGGAACATTCGTTTTGATGAGATGATCAAAGCGTTTGGGTTTACACAGACTTATGGAGAAGCCTGTGTTTACAAGAAAGTGAGTGGGAGCTCTGTAGCATTTCTCATATTATATGTGGATGACATATTATTGATGGGAAATGATATAGAATTCTTGGAAAGTATAAAGGCCTACTTGAATAAGTGTTTTTCAATGAAGGACCTTGGAGAAGCTGCTTATATATTAGGCATCAAGATCTATAGAGATGGATCAAGACGCCTCATTGGTCTTTCACAGAGTACGTACCTTGACAAGATATTAAAGAAGTTCAATATGGATCAGTCCAAGAAGGGGTTCTTGCCTGTATTGCAAGGTGTGCAATTGAGCACGGCTCAATGCCCGACCACGGCAGAAGATATAGAAAAGATGAGTGTCATCCCCTATGCCTCGGCCATAGGGTCAATTATGTATGCCATGTTGTGTACCAGACCTGATGTAAACCTTGCCGTAAGTTTGGTAGGAAGGTACCAAAGTAATCCCGGCATGGAACACTGGACAGCGGTCAAGAATATCCTGAAGTACCTGAAAAGGACTAAGGATATGTTTCTCATATTTGGAGGTGACGAAGAGCTCGTCGTAAAGGGTTACGTCGATGCTAGCTTCGAGACAGATCTGGATGACTCGAAGTCACAAACCGGATACGTGTATATTTTGAATGGAGGGGCAGTAAGCTGGTGCAGTTGCAAGCAAAGCGTCGTGGCGGGATCTACATGTGAAGCGGAGTACATGGCAGCCTCAGAGGTAGCACAGGAAGCAGTCTGGATAAAGGAGTTCATTACCGACCTAGGGGTGATTCCCAATGCGTCGGGCCCGATGACTCTCTTCTGTGACAACACTGGAGCTATTGCCCTTGCCAAGGAGCCCAGGTTTCACAGGAAGACCAGGCATATCAAGCGTCACTTCAACTCCATTCGTGAAAGTGTTCAGAATGGAGACATAGATATTTGTAAAGTACATATGAACCTGAATGTAGCAGATCCGTTGACTAAACCTCTCCCTAGAGCAAAACATGATCAACACCAGAACGCTATGGGTGTTCGATTCATCACAATGTAACTAGATTATTGACTCTAGTGCAAGTGGGAGACTGTTGGAAATATGCCCTAGAGGCAATAATAAATGGTTATTATTATATTTCTTTGTTCATGATAATTGTCTATTGTTCATGCTATAATTGTATTATCCGGAAATCGTAATACATGTGTGAATACATAGACCACAACGTGTCCCTAGTAAGCCTCTAGTTGACTAGCTCGTTGATCAACAGATAGTCATGGGTTTCCTGACTATGGACATTGGATGTCATTGATAACGGGATCACATCATTAGGAGAATGATGTGATGGACAAGACCCAATCCTAAGCATAGCACAAAAGATCGTGTAGTTCGTTTGCTAGAGCTTTTCCAATGTCAAGTATCATTTCCTTAGACCATGAGATCGTGTAACTCCCGGATGCCGTAGGAGTGCTTTGGGTGTACCAAACGTCACAACGTAACTGGGTGACTATAAAGGTACACTACGGGTATCTCTGAAAGTATCTGTTGGGTTGACACGGATCGAGACTAGGATTTGTCACTCCGTATGACGAAGAGGTATCTCTGGGCCCACTCGGTAATGCATCATCATAATGAGCTCAATGTGACTAAGGAGTTAGCCACGGGATCATGCATTACGGTACGAGTAAAGAGACTTGCCGGTAACGAGATTGAACAAGGTATTGGGATACCGACGATCGAATCTCGGGCAAGTAACATACCGATTGACAAAGGGAATTGTATACGGGATTGATTGAATCCTCGACATCGTGGTTCATCCGATGAGATCATCGTGGAACATGTGGGAGCCAACATGGGTATCCAGATCCCGCTGTTGGTTATTGACCGGAGAGGCGTCTCGGTCATGTCTGCATGTCTCCCGAACCCGTAGGGTCTACACACTTAAGGTTCGGTGACGCTAGGGTTGTAGAGATATGAGTATGTGGAAACCCGAAAGTTGTTCGGAGTCCCGGATGAGATCCCGGACGTCACGAGGAGTTCCGGAATGGTCCGGAGGTGAAGAATTATATATAGGAAGTCCAGTTTCAGCCACAGGGAAAGTTTCGGGGCTCACCGGTATTGTACCGGGACCACCGGAAGGGTCCACCGGGTGGGGCCACCTATCCCGGAGGGCCCCATGGGCTGAAGTGGGAAGGGAACCAGTCCTTAGTGGGCTGGGGCGCCCCCCATGGGCCTCCCCCTGCGCCTAGGGTTGGAAACCCTGGGGTGGGGGGCGCCCCACTTGCCTTGGGGGGCAAGTTTCCCCCCTGGCCGCCGCCCCCCCTTTAGATGGGATCCAGGCCGGCGCCCCCCTCCCAGGGGGCCTATATATAGTGGGGGGAGGGAGGGCAGCAGCACCACAGCCCCTGCGCCTCCCTCTCGCAGAAGCTTGGCGAAGCCCTGCCGAGATCCCCGCTACTTCCACCACCACGCCGTCGTGCTGCTGGATCTCCATCAACCTCTCCTTTCCCCTTGCTGGATCAAGAAGGAGGAGACGTCGCTGCTCCGTACGTGTGTTGAACGCGGAGGTGTCGTCCGTTCGGCACTCGGTCATCGGTGATTTGGATCACGGCGAGTACGACTCCATCAACCCCGTTCACTTGAACGCTTCCGCTCGCGATCTACAAGGGTATGTAAATGCACTCCTTTCCCCTCGTTGCTAGTATACTCCATAGATGGATCTTGGTGATGCGTAGGAAATTTTAAAATTCTACTACGATCCCCAACAAAATTCTCTTTTATTCCATAAAAATTCCTCGCAAAGTTTCGTTTCATTCGAGAACTTTTATTTCTGCACAAAAACAACACCATGATAGTTCTGCTGAAAACAGTGTCAGTCCGGGGTTAGTTTCATTCAAATTATGCAAATTAGAATCCAAAACAAGAGGAAAAGCGTGAGAAAAAGTAGATACATTGGAGATGTATCAACGTGTTCTTCCTATGCTTGGGGACACCACACCTGCTGCATTTGGCTTCCTTCCTGGATTGCTTGGGGAGATCACCTCTATCCGTGGCAGGTCTTTTTTGGTGGCTCTAGGTTTTGCAAATGTTGCAAAACCTAGATCTCTTGCTCATCCCTAGAAAGGAGCTTTGCCCCGTGCATTCGTTGGTCTGCCAACAACTCTCTTCTTGCTTGGTGTCGTTAAACCAAAGAGAGGGTTCACGCTCCCCTACAGTCCAGCATCAGAAGGTGCACTTTCTTTTCCTCATTATGTGCCGGCTTCTGTCACCTTCTTGCTGCCAGCCCGGTCCTCAAGTCCCAGCCCGTCACGACACTTATTGAATGGAGCCATCACCGACGGGTTATGCTCGAAAAGGCCCATCACAGTTCCATACGCCTCTACACTTGCATCCCAAAGTTGAACCAGCTCCAATGCCTTAACATACATTCTGCTGTGCCGAAATGCTAGTGACATGCGATTGATCTGGTCCTGCTGGTAGTGCTTCAGGTCATCTGGCAAAATATTTCTGGTTTGTCGTGTCCACGGTTTTACTAGTTACTACATGGCTCTCCGGTGTTTCTGTGATCCCTTGCAAAAAAGAAGAAGAAAGATTGTCCATAACTAGCCAATGCATCATGGTTATGTAAACTCGTACGTTAATCATATGGATTGAAAAACACCATTGCCCATCCCAAAAACTATAAACACGTCTGGATTTAAATATATATGACAATTGTGAGACTGTCATATAGCATGTCACAAGCATTTGGCTCAAAATTAATACTCCCTCCGTCCCAAAATTCTTGTCTTAAATGACTTGATACATCCACATCTAGACAATTTTAAGACAAGAATTTTAGGACGGAGGGAGTAGCAAAGAGCAAGAGAAAATGGAGAATTTCCGACACTGGGAAATTCTATCAACTGCAAGCTGTCTATTCATTTTCGTCCAATTTTCAGCAATGGCAAGATTGATGTCATTTTTCTAGAGCTAACGTTTCCCTGAGTTACACAGGATTGCAGTAAGATTTCCGCCACACATTATCTGCAACCAGAGTACTCATCTGCCTTCAACGTTATTCACGTCACCAGCAACAATGGCAAAGCAAGAAAATATACACACCGCCCACGACCTAGTCCACAAACATCCTATGAGCTAACTTCCTCATTCTTTTCCTCCTGTTCATCACTGATATGACACACTACACATCTCTTTCCATTCTTTCAGATTTTCTATTTTTGCAGTCGTAGCACGCATGGGTAATCCACACAGAAATAGCACACAACAAGCATGATTATTACCTCTAAATCTCACGCGCTCTTGGATCCGGATTCACCCGATTCCGTAGGCGCAGCCACAGAAGACTCTGGAGCCACATCGTCCCGACGGCTACTCACCTCGTTCCCTCCATCGAGAACCGGCGTTGCCACGTGTATCGCATTTTGGAAGATAGGCAACCTACCAGGCTGGGCACCGCAGATCAAAACACCGCGGCGACAGAGATTTGAGGAAGGGGTGGTGGGAACAGAGGAACCGCGTGTACCTGACTACCAGATCCACCGGGAACTCCACCAGAGCATTCCCTTCCACCGCGTCGTTCGCCGCCACAGTCGTTGTCGTCGCCGCCGTCGTCGCCATGGCCCCGGCCCCATCCCCGAGGCCCGACCCATCAGACAGAAAAGCACGCGTCTCCTGCAATGAACGAGCGGACGAAAAATAATTCTGTACTACCGTCCAAGCACGAGGCAACTTATGTTCCCACGGACCAACTGTTAGTTTGGGCGTCCTACACGGGGCCCATCGCTCGTGTCATACGTATTCGTACTCCGCGGCATACGAGCGGGCCATTCCCTCCCATACGACCCAGCACAATACGGCGATTTTCTAGCGCTCGTGCGTGCACCAATTAATGCCGTGTTAGGTGACCGATCTCATGGGAAGTTCGGTCTAGATAATGGGAGTATATGCCGCTATGAGCTATATCGCCGCTCTTCTATAAATGCCACTTTAATTGAAATACAAGATTCAAAACATTATTTCAAATAACAACAAGCAAATCCTAACAAAATAAATTGACGCTCCAAGCAAAACACATATAATGTGACGAATGAAAACATAGCTCCAAGTGAGGTTACCGATAATGTTGAATAAGAAAGAGGGGATGCCTTACGGGGCATCCCCAAGCTTTCCTTGAATATTACCTTAGGGGTGCAAGGCATCCCCAAGCTTAGGGTCTTGTCACTCCTTATTCTCCTCATACCGATATCTCACCCAAAACTTGAAAACTTTAATCAAACAAAACTTAACGAAACTTCGTGAGATATGTTAGTATGATAAAGAGCAAACCATTTCACTTTGATACTGTAAAAGACAAGATTCATAATTGTTTTCACACAATGCCTATTGTAGCATATCATTTCCATAATTTATATTGAGCAATATAAGCCATAGAAACTAGAAAACAAGCAAACTATGCATTGTAAACAGAATCTGTCAAGAACAGAACAGTCTGTAGTAATATGTACTCAATCCATACTTCTGCTACCCCAAAAAATTATGAAAATTTCTGGAGCACGTGAGCAATTTGTATATTAAACTTCTGCAAAAAGAATCAACTCAAAAGCACTCTTCTGTTAAAAATGAGACTTATTTTCGTGAGCGCAAAAGTTTCTGTTTTTCAGCAGGGTCAAGTCAACTATCACCCAACATGATCCCAAAGGCTTTACTTGTCACTTTATTGAAACAAAAGCAATAAAACATGATTACTACATTATCTTAATCATGTGAACACACAAAACCAGTAGGTAAAAGTGTTGGGTTGTCTCCCAACAAGCGCTTTTCTTTAATGCCTTTTAGCTAGGCATGATGATTTCAATGATACTCGCATAAAAGAAAAAAGAATTAAAACACAAAGAGAGCACCATGAATCACATGACAAACACATTTAAGCCTAACATACTTCCTATGCATAGGGATTTTGTGAGCAAACAACTTATGGAAATAAGAATCAATTAGCATAGGAAGGCAAAACAAGCATAACTTCAAAACTTTCAACACATAGAGAGGAAACTTGATATTATTGCAATTCCTGCAAGCATAAGTTCCTTCTTCATAATAATTTTCAGTAGCATCATGAAGAAATTCAACAATATAACAATCACATAAAGCATTATTTTCATGACACAAAATCATAGAAAACTTATTACTCTCCACATAAGCAAATTTATTGTCATGAATAGTAGTGGGAGCAAACTTAACAAAATAACTATCATGATATTGAGAATTAAAATCATGATGACAAGTTTCATGGTTATCATTATTCAATATAGCATACATGTCATCACCATAATCATCATAGATAGCAACTTTGTTATCATAGTCAATTGAAGCCTCATCCAAAATGGTGGATTCATCATTAAATAAAGTCATGACCTCTCCAAATCCACTTTCATTAATATAATCATCATAAATAGGAGGCATGCAATCATCATAATAAATTTTCTCATTAAAACTTGAGGGACTAAAAATATCATCTTCATCAAACATAGCATCCCCAAGCTTATGGCTTTGCATATCACTATCATCATGGATATTCAAAGAATTAATACTAGCAATATTGCAACCATGCTCATCATTCAAATATTTTGTGCCAAACATTTTATTGACTTCTTCTTCTAACAATTGAGCATAATTTCCTTTCCATCATTTTCACGAAAGATATTATAAAGATGATCAGTAATATGATGCAACCTCAATTCCATTTTTTATGTAGTTTTCTTTTCTAAACCAAACTAGTGATAAAACAAGAAACTAAAATATTCAATTGCAAGATCTAAAGATATAGCTTCAAGCACTCACCTCTCCGGCAATGGCGCCAGAAAAGAGCTTGATGTCTACTACGCAACTTTATTCTTGTAGACACGAGTTGGCCCTCCAAGCGCAGAGTCTTGTAGGACAGTAGCAATTTTCCCTCAAGTGGATGACTTAAGGTTTATCAATCCGTGAAAGGTGTAGGATGAAGATGGTCTCTCTCAGACGACCCTGCAACCAAATACAAGAAATCTCTTGTGTCCCCAACACACCCAATACAATGACAAATTGTATAGGTGCACTAGTTCGACGAAGAGATGGTGATAAATGTGTAATATTGATGGTAGAAATATATTTTTATAATCTGAATAAATAAAAACAACAAGGTACAAATAGTAAACGGACACAAAAACGGCATTGCAATGCTTGGAAATGAGGCCTAGGGTCCGTACTTCCACTAGTGCAACCTCTCAACAATGCTAATATAATTGGATCATATAACCGTCCCTCAAAGTGCGATGAAGAACCACTCCAAAGTTCCTATCTATCGGAGAATATAAGAATAAATTGTTTGTAAGGTACGAAACTACCTCAAAGCTATTCTTTCCGTTCGATCTATTCAAGAGTTCGTACTCAAATAACACAAATCTATTCTTTCCATTCGATCTATCCTAAAGTTCGTACTAAAATAACACCAAAGAAATTCATATTCATAATACTCAATCCAACACAAAGAACTTCAAAGAATGCCCCAAGATTTCTATTGGAGAAACAAAGACAAGAACGTGCATCAACCCCTATACATAGATTACCCCAATGTCACCTCGGGAATCCGCGAGTTGAGTGCCAAAACATATATCAAGTGAATCAATATGATACCCCATTGTCACCACGAGTATTCAACTGCAAGACATATATCAAGTGTTCTCAAATCCATAAAAGTATTCAATCCGATAAAACGAAATCTCAAAGGAAAAAACTCAATTCATCACAACAAGATAGAGAGGGGAAAACACCATATGATCCGACTATATTAACAAACCCGCGATACATCAAGATCGTGACATCTCAATAACACGAGAGAGAGAGGGAGATTAAACACATAGCTTGTGACGCCCGGATAATTAAACTACAGTAATTCCTTGCTAATGATGCCACGTCACCTCGGTTACTGTTGATAAACCCGCGTTAGTTCGAAACCGGTTCGAATTCAAATTCAAAATCAAGCAAACAATAAAAGTTTTCAAATGTCAAAGCTAAAATGTTCTGCATGTGACAAATAATCATATGTAATATTGGTGGAGAAACCACACTTTTATAAAGCATTTAAATGCACTATAATAAATAAACAGTGACAAAACAGTTATTCAAATGCTTTAAAATAATAAACAATTTCAAACTATTTTATTTCAGTGCTAAACTATTTGTGGTAGTGGCATAAATTGTAACACTATTTTAGGTGCCACTTTTGTATTTTTTTAAACTAAAAGAAAAACAAATAAGAACTAAAAGAAATAAATAAAAGGAAAAGACTAAACAGAATTAAAACAAAGTAAAACAGCCCCCCCCCACGCTGGGCCAACCGGCCCAGCTAGCCAACCGGTCGGCCCAGCCCAACACCCCCCGCTACTAACCCTAGCTACTCCTGTCCCGATCCCCATCTCTCCCTCATTCCCCCTGCACGCCGCCACCCACGATTCACGCACGCGCTGACGAACGGGGAGGGGCGCCCCTGTTCGATCCCCTCCTCCCGCACGCCCGCGCCCGATGCAAGTCGCCGCTCCGCTAAGGCCGCCGTACGCCGTCGCCGGCGCCGACCCCGTCACCGGATCGCCAAGCACCGCCCCGCTCTCCTCCTCGTAGCTCCTCCCTCCTGCCCCGATCTGGAGCGCTGGACGCCCGCTCGCCGACGTCGTCACTGCCCGTCTCCGGCCATCCCGAGCCCCCTCGAGCCCGCTGCCAACCCCTACGGCTCGAGGTGAGCCCCGTTCGCCTTCCCCTCCTCTCCCTGTTCCAGCGCTCGCCGCCTCCGACGCGTCGCCGCCCGCACCGGCCTCCCCTGCTCGACGCGCCACCGCGCGCGCACGTGCTCGCCCAGCCGCGGCCCGCTCTACCCGCGCCCAGTGCAAGCGCTCCCCACGCCGCTCGCGCCCGACCCGCGCGCCAGCCCAGTCGCCCGTGCGCTACGTGCGCCCGCAGCCGTCCCCTGCCGCCTACCCCACTGTCGGCCGCGGCCATGGCCTCGCCAGGGGCCATGTCCGGCCGCCGCGCCCTCTGCCCTCCCCTGTGTGCGTTTGTGCATAGGTGGGAGGTGGCCAGAGCCACTTTCAGGTGGGGTCCTCCCCTGTAAATAAAAAAAGAAAGTAGAGTGAAACAAAATTGGAAAATAAAAATAAATACTAAAATGAATGAATTAATTAGTAATATAATTAAGTTAATTAACCTTGCTTAATTAGCCTAGTTAACTTGAATAGTTAAAATTAAACCTGTTAATTAACTAGGTTAAGGTCAGAGGGAACCACACGTCAGTTTGACCAAGTCAATTGACTGTTGCTGACATCACCCCGATGTCATGCTGACGTCATAATTGCATTTTCTAATTTAATTAATTCTGTTAATTCTAAAAATGATTTAAATCTTTAAAAATTAATATAAAATAATCTGTAACTCGGATGAAAATACTTTGTACATGAAAGTTGCTCAGAACGACGAGACGAATCCGGATACGCAGTCCGTTCGTCCGCCACACCTCCCTAACATATCGAACTCGCAACTTTCCCCCTCCGGTTCATCTGCCCGAAAACGCGAAACACCGGGAATACTTTCCCGGATGTTTCCCCCCTTCGCCGGTATCACCTACTACCGCGTTTGGGCACACCTAGCATCACGCTTTGTCATGTCATGCATCGTTATGCATCTGTTTGCATTGTATTCATTGTTTCTTCCCCCTCTTCTCTCGGTAGACTACGAGACCGACGCCGCTGCTGGTGCCCCGACCGACTACGCTGTTGACGACCCCTCCTTCTTGCCAGAGCAATCAGGCAAGCCCCCCCTTGATCACCAGATATCGCCTATTCTTCTCTATACTGCTTGCATTAGAGTAGTGTAGCATGTTACTGCTTTCGGTTAATCCTATTCTGTTGCATAGCCTGTCATTGTTGCTACAGTTGTTACCCTTACCTGCTATCCTACTGCTTAGTATAGGATGCTAGTGTTCCATCAGTGGCCCTACACTCTTGTCCGTCTGCCATGCTATACTACTGGGCCGTGATCACTTCGGGAGGTGATCACGGGTATATACTATATACTTTATATACATGACACATGTGGTGACTAAAGTCGGGTCAGCTCGTTGAGTACCCGCAAGTGATTCTGATGAGGGGGCTGAAAGGACAGGTGGCTCCATCCCGGTAGAGGTGGGCCTGGGTTCCTGACGGCCCCGACTGTTACTTTGTGGCGGAGCGACAGGGCAGGTTGAGACCACCTAGGAGAGAGGTGGGCCTGGCCCTGGTCGGCGTCCGCGGATACTTAAAATAACACGCTTAACGAGATCTTGGTATTTGATCTGAGTCTGGCCACTGGCCTATACGCACTAACCAACTACGCGGGAACAGTTATGGGCACTCGACGTCGTGGTATTAGCCGAAGCCTTCGTGACATCAGCGACGGAGCGGCACGCGCCGGATTGGACTGGAACGCCTACTAGGCTAGGTCTGCTTCCGGCCGCGTACGCAACGTGCAGGTGTGCAATGGGCGATGGGCCCAGACCCCTGCGCGCATAGGATTTAGACCGGCGTGCTGACCTCTCTGTTGTGCCTAGGTGGGGCTGCGACGTGTTGATCTTTCGCGGCCGGGCATGACCCAGGAAAGTGTGTCCGGCCAAATGGGATCGAGCGTGTTGGGTTATGTGGTGCACCCCTGCAGGGAAGTTTATCTATTCGAATAGCCGTGTCCCTCGGTAAAAGGACGACGCGGAGTTGTACCTTGACCTTATGACAACTAGAACTGGATACTTAATAAAACACACCCTTCCAAGTGCCAGATATAACCCGGTGATCGCTCTCTAACAGGGCGACGAGGAGGGGATCGCCGGGTAGGATTATGCTATGCGATGCTACTTGGTGAACTTACCATCTACTCTCTTCTACATGCTGCAAGATGGAGGTGGCCAGAAGCGTAGTCTTCGACAGGATTAGCTATCCCCCCTCTTATTCTGGCATTCTGCAGTTCAGTCCACCGATATGGCCCTTTACACATATACCCATGCATATGTAGTGTAGCTCCTTGCTTATGAGTACTTTGGATGAGTACTCACGGTTGCTTTTCTCCCTCTTTTCCCCTTTCTTTATACCTGGTTGTCGCAACCAGATGCTGGAGTCCAGGAGCTAGAGATCCCGAGGATGATTCTACGTGGAGTTCGGCTTCGAGGAGTAGTTAGGAGGTCTCAGGCAAGAGGCCTTGCCTTTTCGATCGTTGCTACTTTTGTGCTAGCCTTCTTAAGGCAATCTTGTTTAACTTATGTCTGTACTCAGATATTGTTGCTTCCGCTGACTCGTCTATGAGCGAGCACTTGTATTCGAGCCCTCGAGGCCCCTGGCTTGTATTATGATGCTTGTATGACTTATTTATGTTTTAGAGTTGTGTTGTGATATCTTCCCGTGAGTCCCTGATCTTGATCGTACATGTTTGCGTGCATGATTAGTGTACGATTGAATCGGGGGCGTCACAAGTTGGTATCAGAGCCGACTACCTGTAGGAATCCCCCTTTCCACCTCCTTGGCCGAAGTCGAGTCTAGTCATTGCAAAACTTTTACTAACATGGCTGTGTGTCTTACGGGCCCACGTCGCCATTGGGTGGTATTAGGATCTTTTACACCTCGATCTTTACTCTGGGACTCTGATCTCTCTTCTATTCGGGTTAAATGATTTTGCTAACTCTAAACTCTAGGTTCTCGTAATTACTTCCTCCCGGAGAGCCCCTCACTCCAGATGATTGCTTGGTGCACCGAAGGATTCCGAAGATACTCTCTGATGTTATCTTGAGACTTTGTGCCCGTTGCTTTTGCAATTCCCTACCATCGAAATATCCCTATGGATGAATACATACACCTGTCGTTCTTACTTTTACCCCCAGTTGATCTTGTTATTAGAAGATACCCCAAGATTCTCTCTATTGTTCCGAGAATACCTTGTGCCTACTGCCTTGCGGTTCATTGCCACCTGAATACCCCTATGGATAATTTCCCGCAGTTATGGAGTCTCCGCTCATCCCCAGTTGATTCGTGTATTTCAAAAAGGTATTTGAAATACCATTTGATCTTCCAAAAATCCTCAACTGACTATTGTTCTTGAAATCCTTCCTTGCTTGCATTATGGTTAATCCCATAAGTCTAGTAATCTTATTGGCACCTTTTGTCACTTATTTTGAGTACATTAATTCGATATGCTTGCGAATGCTCGCAATCATCAAGCAATTAGAATTCTTCCCTTTGGCTCGAACGTCACTCCGGACATGAGCTGGTTCTCGACCAATCAATTTGCCGTCGATTGTACCCCCCCCCCCCCAAGTCTGTTCAACTTATCCATTCTTAATCAGAGCGTCTGCTTCTGATCCTTCGTTTTGGAAATCATAATTCCTTTGTTATCTAAGCATCGAATTATTCAGATGTTCTATAATCAGATGCCTTTGCATTGTTTCTTTATCTGATTGTGTACCGATGCTCACATCAACTCTGCTATGGACCGTCAGATCCTTGGTTGGATTATTCTTCGACAGTGTCCTTCATATTTTACCGCCTTGTGAATCCTCCCTGATACATAATGCCTTTGGTAATTTGTATCCTCTCCTTTGGTCAAACATGCTCTGCTTCCGAGCTTGAGTTATTTACCCCTGAAGTTTGTGGTATATGTTTCTAAGAAGCCCCGATGGGTTGAGCCTATGCCTTCCTTAATTTGTGTGAACCCGAGAGTTTTCACGAGTCATACTCTTCTGGTATTTTGCCAGATAAAATTTCAACACTACAACTTCATCAAACACGAGAAGTGAATGAAAGGTTATGCATTGGAGAAGTGGGAGTCGACCTTGTACTTTGTTTACATGCCCATGGAAACGATGTAGATCCTATCATGGAAACTCCTTGTAATAATAATTGCCCCCTTAATATAATATCATCTCGTGACTGTGAATTGGAATTGATCCCTTTGCAATCATGGTTCCGACCATATTCTCTCCTTGATCCCATTTCTCAGACAAGTTAAAACACTTGTCTTTTGCTGATCGATACATCTCCGCAACCTCTATTTTGATCTTCCTTCGAGTATTGCCCTCCGGTATCTTGAGAATATCAAAGCACTGTGTTGCTTCCTATGAGTCTTTATCTAGTATTGCTTCTCACCGTTTTCAAATTGCCCCGGGTTCTGAGTTATTAGTCGCTCGAGAACACCCATAAGTGAATTGATTCCGCACTCCGATTCAATAACTCTAAGTAATTCCCATTGCTTACGAGTTTAATAATCCTTCAAGTCATTGCTAGCTTGATCGGCTATATCATTAATGTACTAAATTTTAACTGTGCTACATGGTCCTTCTTCCCGGAGCACAATTTTCAATGATGAGCTAACCTTACGTCAATCTTCCTGGTCTTATCGTTTCACCTCAAACAGCAAGCTTGATTCCGAGTTGGCGTCATACCCTTGGTTCCAATAACCTTTCGCATCATCATTCCTTTGACTTGATGTCATTGCTGACCGATTACATCTTCATGAAACCTCTCGACAAATATGTCGTGATCATCATCAGCATTCTGAGCGTTTCTACGATATCAATCGAATTCATGATGAGAGATATCATCCTTGCCCCCTCGATGATTGTGTTAACATCGACAACATTCTTGCATTTCCGTAACACAAAACTGGTTCACGATTTGTGTTGTACCTTGAGTTCCTTGCTATCCAACTTATGTTATGTTCTACCTTGGAGTATTACCATCTTTTATGTCAAAAATGTTGTGGGAATTTCACCACCTCTTAAGAATTCTTGATATAGTAATACTTCTCGCCATCTCCGTTAATATCTTGGCCCCGTGTTGTTTCTAACTGGGATACGAGCCATTTAATTTTGATGTGTAATTTCAAAACTTCTAGCAACCCTATTGCTTGAAGTTAATGGTTGATAGCTTGATTCTTAGTCTATTGGTTATTGAATCACCATTCTAACATCGATCGGACTACTTAGTCCATCCTTCCAGGTGCACGTTTTGATCAATGTTTACCCGTGGTTGTTTTCCTCGAACATACTTCGTTATCTACTTCGATATGTCCAATATTATCTCCTTGTTCACATAATTGTAGAAATCCATCTTTTTGGAAACCTCGATGAATTGTCGTTGATTCCATCAACTACCTCCTCATCCTCTCGTTGGTTTACTGATGAACTCTTGTTTCGGAACTCGCTTCCATAGTTCATTTCCCGAGAATCTTACAATGTCCTATCGTCAATTTGTGTCGCACCTTTTTCTTCTCAGGCATCCTGAGTTTGAAGTATCCTGACACCAATCAGATTTGAATCTCGGTCAGATATGATGGTTGGAACATATTCCCAAGAGTTATAACATTGGTCTTTAAACCGATAAGATGATGTCATGCCTAGCACACCTGGCCGGAGGACCTATTGTCATAGTTTCCTTATTTAGCTAGATTATCCGTTCTTCCATGAGGAAATTATAAGACTTATTCTGTGAGTGTTCCCGATGGATCCTTTGTGTATCCCAAGTCTGACCTTTGCTTGAAGACCATGCCAATGCTATCTCGAAGCATGTCTTTGGTACTCCGATTTTCAATAAGAACATTTGAAGCACAATGCTAAAATTTGTTTATTAATTACCCCAAACACTGTTGTATGGGTAATGTCATGAAATTTCTCTCCCCTTTCCTAAAGAGTTTTCTACGTTATATCCCGTCATGGATATCATGCCCTGCTTGTCCTTGGGAAGGATATACCCCCTGAAATATGTGTTTAAACACATTTTCCTTTCCATTGTTTTGTTTAATCCTTCTTGTGATCTATATGATCTAAGCAGTAATAATTCATTGCTTATGTAAACACCTCGGTGTACAACTCTGTCAGTAAGACCCTGTTACTATTGTTGATGACATTTCAGTAACCACCGATGGACGAGAACTTTGCCTATTGGTCCGTCTCGTTCAACGAGCAGGAAAATGGTTCTCTTTGTCCCTCGCCCTTGGTACCGACGTTGTTGCCGACATAACTGAAAGGCTATTCTCTGACATGCCTTGCTATCATGATCGTGCAAGATGTCAGCGCCCTTCCTACTTTTAACTCACATGGTGGGCCCATAACCCACAGTTCCACAGGATCGAAACCTGACTCTCCTATACAACCCTGTTTCTCATGGTTTTTCCCCACGCTTGGCTTCATATTTAATTCACGGGCCACCTTCCTAGTGCTCTATTCTGGTGTTAGACGCAATACTTACTCCCGTTGCTCTGAACCCCTTTCTCACTCTGGTTCAGACTTTGAGCAACTATCTATCCGCTTGGAACCTCTTATTGTACCTTCGTACCTTACTCTCGATGTATTTTATATGTTCAACTCGAGAGATAATCTTATGCTCATTTCATAGGTTAACCCCAGATTGTTTCCCTCAAAAGCATTCTGTCGTAGCTGAGCTGCCCCTTACCTATTCGTAAGTACGTTGGAGTTCCCGATGAAAATGACGACTTCACCATGATGACCTGAAGCAGAGAAATGAAGACGTCAATGTAATGGATCGATCTCTTCAAGAAGAGCAACCAAGGCCGAGCAGATCCGAGAGAATTTCGTAACTAGACCTCCCCCTCTCTACCTCTTAAATCTCGGGACGAAATTTCTTGTAGTGGAGGGGAATTGTGACGCCCGGATAATTAGACTACAGTAATTCCCTGCTAATGATGCCACGTCACCTCGGTTACTGTTGATAAACCCGCGTTAGTTCGAAACCGGTTCGAATTCAAATTCAAAATCAAGCAAACAATAAAAGTTTTCAAATGTCAAAGCTAAAATGTTCTGCATGTGACAAATAATCATATGTAATATTGGTGGAGAAACCACACTTTTATAAAGCATTTAAATGCACTATAATAAATAAACAGTGACAAAACAGTTATTCAAATGCTTTAAAATAATAAACAATTTCAAACTATTTTATTTCAGTGCTAAACTATTTGTGGTAGTGGCATAAATTGTAACACTATTTTAGGTGCCACTTTTGTATTTTTTTTAAACTAAAAGAAAAACAAATAAGAACTAAAAGAAATAAATAAAAGGAAAAGACTAAACAGAATTAAAACAAAGTAAAACAGCCCCCCCCCCAACGCTGGGCCAACCGGCCCAGCTAGCCAACCGGTCGGCCCAGCCCAACACCCCCTCCTACTAACCCTAGCTACTCCTGTCCCGATCCCCATCTCTCCCTCATTCCCCCTGCACGCCGCCACCCACGATTCACGCACGCGCTGACGAACGGGGAGGGGCGCCCCTGTTCGATCCCCTCCTCTCGCACGCCCGCGCCCGATGCAAGTCGTCGCTCCGCTAAGGCCGCCGTCCACCGTCGCCGGCGCCGACCCTGTCACCGGATCGCCAAGCACCGCCCCGCTCTCCTCCTTGTAGCTCCTCCGTCCTGCCCCGATCTGGAGCGCTGGACGCCCGCTCGCCGACGTCGTCGCTGCCGCCTCGTTCGTCGTCGTCTCCGGCCATCCCGAGCCCCCTCGAGCCCGCTGCCAGTCCCCTACGGCTCGAGGTGAGCCCCGTTCACCTTCCCCTCCTCTCCCTGTTCCAGCGCTCGCCGCCTCCGACGCGTCGCCGCCCGCACCGGCCTCCCCTGCTCGACGCGCCACCGCGCGCGCACGTGCTCGCCCAGCCGCGGCCCGCTCTACCCGCGCCCAGTGCAAGCGCTCCCCACGCCGCTCGCGCCCGACCCGCGCGCCAGCCCAGTCGCCCGTGCGCTACGTACGCCCGCAGCCGTCCCCTGCCGCCTACCCCACTGTCGGCCGCGGGCATGGCGTCGCCGGGGCCATGTCCGGCCGCCGCGCCCTCTGCCCTCCCCTGTGTGCGTTTGTGCATAGGTGGGAGGTGGCCAGAACCACTTTCAGGTGGGGTCCTCCCCCTGTAAATAAAAAAAAGAAAGTAGAGTGAAACAAAATTGGAAAATAAAAATAAATACTAAAATGAATGAATTAAGTAGTAATATAATTAAGTTAATTAACCTTGCTTAATTAGCCTAGTTAACTTGAATAGTTAAAATTAAACCTGTTAATTAACTAGGTTAAGGTCAGAGGGAACCACACGTCAGTTTGACCAAGTCAATTGACTGCTGACATCACCCCGATGTCATGCTGACGTCATAATTGCATTTTCTAATTTAATTAATTCTGTTAATTTTAAAAATGATTTAAATCTTTAAAAATTAATATAAAATAATCCGTAACTCAGATGAAAATACTTTGTACATGAAAGTTGCTCAGAACGACGAGACGAATCCGGATACGCAGTCCGTTCGTCCGCCACACCTCCCTAACATATCGAATTCGCAAATTTCCCCCTCCGGTTCATCTGCCCGAAAACGCGAAACATCGGGAATACTTTCCCGGATGTTTCCCCCCTTCGCCGGTATCACCTACTATCGCGTTTGGGCACACCTAGCATCACGCTTTGTCATGTCATGCATCGTTATGCATCTGTTTGCATTGTATTCATTGTTTCTTCCCCCTCTTCTCTCGCTAGACTGGGAGACCGACGCCGCTGCTGGTGCCCCGACCGATTACGCTGTTGACGACCCCTCCTCCTTGCAAGAGCAACCAGGCAAGCCCCCCTTGATCACCAGATATCGCCTATTCTTCTCTATACTGCTTGCATTAGAGTAGTGTAGCATGTTACTGATTTCGGTTAAGCCTATTCTGTTGCATAGCCTGTCATTGTTGCTACAGTTGTTACCCTTACCTGCTATCCTACTACTTAGTATAGGATGCTAGTGTTCCATCAGTGGCCCTACACTCTTGTCCGTCTGCCATGCTATACTACTGGGCCGTGATCACTTCGGGAGGTGATCACGGGTATATACTATATACTTTATATACATGACACATGTGGTGACTAAAGTCGGGTCGGCTCGTTGAGTACCCGCAAGTGATTCTGATGAGGGGCTGAAAGGACAGGTGGCTCCATCCCGGTAGAGGTGGGCCTGGGTTCCTGACGGCCCCCGACTGTTACTTTGTGGCGGAGCGACAGGGCAGGTTGAGACCACCTAGGAGAGAGGTGGGCCTGGCCCTAGTCGGCGTCCGCGGATACTTCAAAATAACACGCTTAACGAGATCTTGGTATTTGATCTGAGTCTGGCCACTGGCCTATACGCACTAACCAACTACGCGGGAACAGTTATGGGCACTCGACGTCGTGGTATCAGCCGAAGCCTTCGTGACGTCAGCGACGGAGCGGCACGCGCCGGATTGGACTGGAACGCCTACTAGGCTAGGTCTGCTTCCGGCCGCGTACGCAACATGCAGGTGTGTAATGGGCGATGGTCCCAGACCCCTGCGCGCATAGGATTTAGACCGGCGTGCTGACCTCTCTGTTGTGCCTAGGTGGGGCTGCGACGTGTTGATCTTCCGCGGCCGGGCATGACCCAGGAAAGTGTGTCCGGCCAAATGGGATCGAGCGTGTTGGGTTATGTGGTGCACCCCTGCAGGGAAGTTTATCTATTCGAATAGCCGTGTCCCTCGGTAAAAGGACGACCCAGAGTTGTACCTTGACCTTATGACAACTAGAACCGGATACTTAATAAAACACACCCTTCCAAGTGCCAAATATAACCCGGTGATCGCTCTCTAACAGGGCGACGAGGAGGGGATCGCCGGGTAGGCTTATGCTATGCGATGCTACTTGGTGAACTTACCATCTACTCTCTTCTACATGCTGCAAGATGGAGGTGGCCAGAAGCGTAGTCTTCGACAGGATTAGCTATCTGAAGGAAATATGCCCTAGAGGCAATAATAAAGTTATTATTTATTTCCTTATATCATGATAAATGTTTATTATTCATGCTAGAATTGTATTAACCGGAAAAATAATACATGTGTGAATACATAGACAAACAGAGTGTCACTAGTATGCCTCTACTTGACTAGCTCGTTAATCAAAGATGGTTATGTTTCCTAGCCATAGACATGAGTTGTCATTTGATTAACGGGATCACCTCATTAGGAGAATGACGTGATTGACATGACCCATTACGTTAGCTTAGCACCCGATCGTTTAGTATGTTGCTATTGCTTTCTTCATGACTTATACATGTTCCTATGACTATGAGATTATGCAACTCCCGTTTACCGGAGGAACACTTTGTGTGCTACCAAACGTCACAACGTAACTGGGTGATTATAAAGGTGCTCTACAGGTGTCTCCGAAGGTACTTGTTGGGTTGGCGTATTTCGAGATTAGGATTTGTCACTCCGATTGTCTGAGAGGTATCTCTGGGCCCACTCGGTAATGCACATCACTATAAGCCTTGCAAGCATTGTGACTAATGAGTTAGTTACGGGATGATGTATTACGTAACGAGTAACGAGACTTGCCGGTAACGAGATTGAACTAGGTATCGAGATACCGACGATCGAATCTCGGGCAAGTAACATACCGATGACAAAGGGAACAACGTATGTTGTTATGCGGTCTGACCGATAAAGATCTTCGTAGAATATGTGGGAGCCAATATGGGCATCCAGGTCCCGCTATTGGTTATTGACCGGAGAGGTGTCTCGGTCATTTCTACATAGTTCTCGAACCCGAAGGGTCCGCACGCTTAACGTTACGATGACAGTTTTATTATGAGTTTATGGGTTTTGATGTACCGAAGGAGTTCGGAGTCCCGGATGAGATCGTGGACATGACGAGGAGTCTCGAAATGGTCGAGACGTAAAGATCTATATATTTGACGACTATATTCGGACATCGGAAAGGTTCCGAGTGATTCAGGTATTTTTCGGAGTACCGGAGAGTTACGAGAATTCGTATTGGGCCTTAATGGGCCATACGGGAAAGGAGAGAAAGGCCCCAAAGGGTGGCCGCACCCCTCCCCATGGACTAGTCCGAATTGGACTAGGGAGGGGGGGGCCTTCCTTCCTTCTCCTTCTCCCTTCCCTTCTCCTAGTCCAACAAGGAAAGGAGGAGTCCTACTCCCGATGGGAGTAGGACTCCCCCCTTGGCGCGCCCTCCTCCTAGGCCGGCAGCCTCCCCCCTTGCTCCTTTATATACGGGGGCAGGGGGGCACCCCAAAGACACAACAATTGATCTATTGATCTCTTAGCCGTGTGCGGTGCCCCCCTCCACCATATTACACCTTGATAATATCGTATCGGTGCTTAGGCGAAGCCCTGCGTCGGTAGAACATCATCATCGTCACCACGCCGTCGTGCTGACGAAACTCTCCCTCAACACTCGGCTGGATCGGAGTTCGAGGGACGTCATCGAGCTGAACGTGTGCTGAACTCGGAGGTGCCGTGCGTTCGGTACTTGATCGGTCGGATCGTGAAGACGTACGACTACATCAACCGCGTTGTGTTAACGCTTCCGCTTTCGGTCTACAAGGGTACGTGGACAACACTCTCCCCTCTCGTTGTTATGCATCACCATGATCTTGCGTGTGCGTAGGAAATTTTTGAAATTACTACGTTCCCCAACACTATCCCCCTCTTATTCTGGCATTCTGCAGTTCAGTCCACCGATATGGCCCTTTACACATATACCCATGCATATGTAGTGTAGCTCCTTGCTTGCGAGTACTTTGGATGAGTACTGACGGTTGCTTTTCTCCCTCTTTTCCCCTTTCTATACCTGGTTGTCACAACCAGATGCTGGGTCCAGGAGCTAGAGATCCCGAGGATGATTCTACGTGGAGTTCGGCTTCGAGGAGTAGTTAGGAGGTCCTAGGCAGGAGGCCTTGCCTTTCCGATCGTTGCTACTTTTGTGCTAGCCTTCTTAAGGCAATCTTGTTTAACTTATGTCTGTACTCAGATATTGTTGCTTCCGCTGACTCGTCTATGATCGAGCACTTGTATTCGAGCCCTCGAGGCCCTTGGCTTGTATTATGATGCTTGTATGACTTATTTATGTTTTAGAGTTGTGTTGTGATATCTTCCCGTGAGTCCCTGATCTTGATCGTACACGTTTGCGTGCATGATTAGTGTACGATTGAATCGGGGGCGTCACATAGCTACTGGTACAAACCCTCAACCCCGAGGATGGACTACTCCCTCCTCATCGTGGTGGCCGTTGGGATGATGAAGATGGCCACCGGTGATGATTGCCCCCTCCGACAGGGTGCCGGAACGGGGTCTAGATTGGTTTTTGGTGGCTACAGAGCTTTGTGGCGGCTGAACTTCTGATCTATGTTAACCCCGAAGGGTTTTGGAATATTTGTGAATTTATAGGACAAAGAGGGGGTACGGGAGGCCACCGAGGGGGTACGGGTACGGCGCGCCCTGGTGGGTTGTGCCCCCCTCGAGGCACCCCCCCCCCCCATGTGCTGCTCTGGCCCATCTTGGGTGTTCTGGTCCATAAAAAATCTTCAAAAAGTTTCGCAGTGTTTGGAATCCGTTTGATATTGATTTCCTGCGATGTAAAAAACAAGCAAAAACAGCAACTTACACTGGGCACTGGGTGAATAGGTTAGTCTCAAAAAAGAATATAAAGTCACTATAAAATAATTGTAAAATATCTAAGAATGATAAAATAACAGCATGAATACTTCATAAATTATAGATACGTTGGAGACGTATCAATGAGCTTAGAGTCGCGTTGCTTCCCCAGCTGGATGAGAAGGAAATTTCTTCTCAATTGTAATTTTGTTATGAATAGTTTATAGAGATCACAGTAGCGCCCCTACACTACGCCGAACGATCCTAGCAAATGCGCCCCTTTGTGTCTGCAACAAGCCGAGCAAGTCAGCCCCCGACGAAGGGTTCCAATTCTACCCAAACGGCTCTCTCATGGCACTCCAAGCAAAACGGGATATGTGGCACCGGAAGAACACATGGTTAGCTCTTCGGGCAGACCGCAAACAATGCAAGTCCCATTGGATTGGCCATTACGCCTTGCTTCAAAGGTTGGTAGGAGATTACGAAACATTTGCCAAGGAAAAATTTGGTCTTCAGTGGGATCCCAGTGTTGACGTATAATGTGCTGCCTAGTCTTTTCTATCAGATCGGTCTTTTGATTGCATTGTCTAGAGCATGCACTTCTACATGGTAACAGAGCCAAGAGGTCGCGAGTTCAAGACATGTCTGACGCAATTAAATTGCAGCCCACTTTCGGTCCACGCTTAGGCCTGAAGGAGCCACACGTGAGGGGGAGTGTTGACTGTTGACGTATAATGTGTTGCATAGTCTCTTTTATCAGATCGGTCTTTTGTTTGCATTGACTAGATTTGACGGGGAATTTTGCCGGATGCAGTCAAGCTTCACGAGACTGCATCGGCCCCTACATTCAGGGATATAGCCCCGATCCTATGAACCAGATCGTCCCAACAGCGGCCTTCAACCGGGGTGAGGTTCCTCATGAAGTTAACGGCTGCAGGAGAGGAGCGAAGCGCATCGCCAACCATGAGCTCCGTGTCGGTTGCTAGCTGGAAGAGCATGGCTCATCCACAAAGGATTAGGCCCAATCCATGCGTCCAGCCAGAAGCGGGTGGATTTCCATTATTAACTTAGAAACGGCCCCAACAGTGAATGACGGTTTTACCGCTTGGATTTCATTCCAAAATGAGGACCCTTTTACTTTAGCCTTGAAAAGATTTTCATTTGAGAAATACTTTGCGCGAAGCAGGTCAGCCAGTGCCCCGACTCGTATTGAGCTAGCCGCCATAACCACGCGGCCCCCTCCGGCGTTGCAGTGGCGAGATCCACTGGCAGCGGTATCATGGGTGCTCGGGGTGCCAGAAAAACATGGAGGAGGCACGACCATCGAGAGAGAGAGAGAGATGAGTGGTGGGAATTGGCGAATGTTGGGGGAGAGAAGGGATCTTGGGTCCCATAGGACGCATGCCGTGTGGACGAGCCGACTGCCGAGCTAGCGCTACATCCAGATTTTTTTTGAGCATCGCGCTACATCCAGATGAAAGGAAGCAGTTTCCAATGAATAAATATGTTTCTTTTGGGCCGATAGATGGATCCGTGAGGCGTCTATTGTAGACCTGGCAGTGATTATTTAGCTGCAATTCCCGGGTCGTCAGTCGTCAAGGCAAGAAGAACGGTGGATAACTACTCCTATACTGTTATAGTTTGTGCAGAAGCGAAAGTGCAGAAGTATCATTCATGTAAGTATGTAAATGATGGGTGCGAAGTTTTAGTGCTTGAGCACCATGGTGCTCATATTTTTTGAAAAGTTCAAAAACCATGTATAAAAGTTCCAAAAAATTTGAAACAAATTCTGTGAAAACTTGTATGTGTTTACTATGGGTCCATAAAATTTTGTCTTGAGAAAACATAATTCGTAAGTTGTATAAAAAAACAAAATTCCGGCCCAAAAACAAACAAAAAACAGTCCATTTTAAAATACATATTTGTCTTTTTTTGTACGCTACGTGTGAAAGTAAAATGTTATGAAATTTTAAACATAAGTAATATACATGTGTGTGTATTTACAAAAAATTTCAACTTTTATGACGTTGTAGAAAATGTAATTTTTGCCTGGTCACCGTTGGTAATTCCCGTCTAAATGATGCAATGGTAGCACTAGGATCCACACTGCATAACTATATTAGCACACTGCACATTCATACACCCGTAGGCGCCTTGTCGTCGTCGGGAACGTCTTCTCTTACTGAATTCGCATCGCCGAAAATTCTAAAATAAATCCAAGAATAAATGCGAGCACCAGGATTTGAACCCTGGTGAGCTGGGGATACCACAATCCCTCTAACCATCCCCTTGTATTTAGGGTCATAGTTTAATCATAATTTTAACTAATAAAATACATTATTGAGGAAATCGTTAACTGGTAGCTGCTCGGTTGGCTGGCGAGTAGGGGATTAACAAGCTAATCAGAAAGTTAATTGGCCAATTAATTAATTAATCAGTTTATCGGCTACTCGATGACCCTACGAGTAGGGATTAATCGGCAATTTAACAGGTTAATCGAATGAATTCTTGAACAAAGATAAAATATAAGTTATACATAGCAAAAATAATACATCGAAAACTATGTTCAAATACGAATTCAATAATATAATTTCTTATGACATGCACTAACATTTTGTTAGTTAAATTTATGATCAAAATTTCACAAAAAATAGGAAGGGGACCAATAAACTAGAATTGAGCTAGTAACTTATGTGGTGTGTTTGTTTGTGTGGCATCGTATCGTATTTTTAAAACCATTATTACAATCTAAATGATACTTCCTACGTTTCAAAATAAGTGTTTCAAGTTTGTATATTGAGACACTTATTTTGAGACGGAGGGAGTAATTTGTCACCATATTTACCTGGCGGATCACGCATCATAACGGGTGTGTGTGCGTGTGTTTTCGTTTCATCTTTTCCGTAGAGGCACCACTGGGCCTTGGCTGCTGCCTAAGGCCTTGTACAATACAAGGTGTTTAGGGAAGATGCTCTGAAAAATAAATCAGTAATTTTTTAAACATCGGTGTTTCTATATAAAAGGTAGACGCTTAATCAAGCGCCTTTCCTCTAGAAATAGACGTCGATGCTCTTTGATTTATTTTTCTAAGCACTTCCTTAAGCATCTAGCATTGTTTAGGCCTAATTATGCCATGTATCTAACAACGGTGATTGTACATCTCTTGCCAACTATAACAGTATTCTTTGTTTTGTCTTGCGCGAAAAACACGTTTTTTTTTGTTTTTTTCCTTTCGCGAGAGTCATGGTTTTGCTTTCGCAAGATGCACGGTTTTGCTTTCGCGAGAGTCACGGTCGTGCCTCTCGGAAACGAAAAAACGCGTTTTCTATTTTTTTCCTTTCAGGAGAGTCACGGTTTTGCTTCCGTGAGAGGCACAGGTGTGCTTTCACGAGAGTCACGGCCGTGCCTCTCGGAAACAAAAAAAAACACGTTTTTTGTTTTTTTCCTTTCGCGAGAGTCACTGTTTTGCTTTTGCGAGAGGCACGGGTGTGCTTTCGCGAGAGTCACGGCCGTGCCTCCTTGAAAATGAAAAAACGCGCTTTCTTTTCTTTTTTTCCTTCCGCGAGAGTCACGGTTTTGCTTCCGCGAGAGGCACGGTTGTGATTTCGTGAGAGGCACACGCGTGACTCTTTCGGAAAGGGAAAAAACCCGTGCTTCCGGTTCGGTTTTTTCGTTCGACTTTTTTCGTAAAAAAAAGTTCGTCAAAACCTATCAACATGGGATCTAATTTTGAAGATCTCGACGCGAGGAGTCCAACAGTGAAAGCAGTTTGAGAGTTGGACGCACGGTTTGAGAAATAAAACGTTTTGAATAAATGGATGTACTAAAAAGGGGAAGACTCTTAGGTTGCGACAAATGGCGCACATGCAGCGCGCCACTTGTCACAACCTGGAGAGTTGGAGTGATCTTTGCAACGAGGTCCTCAACTAGTGATTTCGCCGAATAGGCTGAATCCTACGCGGGCCAACAGGCTAAACGTGCCGCCAGACGGGCCCATTTACTAAGGGGGCCATGGCTGGGCTGAGGAGTGCAGTATGCGGTAGCCGGCCCGTTTAGCCTAGGACGGACGTGCCGTTCCGTGCCTGGCCCGTTTAGGCTAGGACGGGCCTGCCGTGGCCCGTAACTGCATTCCCCCGTGCCTGGAACCACGCCCCCTCCCCCCTTCTCGGCGGCAGTGACCGCAGCGACCTCCGGGCTCCGCGACTCGTCGGAGAGAAAGGCGAATCGGAATCCCCCGCAGAGGGGGAGCGCCGCCCTGGAGAGCACCCGCGGTAGCAGCGAGCGACAGCAGCGAGCGACAGCAGCGAGCGACAGCAGCGAGCAGCGCGCTGCCCAATGCTGCTCGGCGTCGCCGGAGGGGCACCACACATGGCAGGGGAAGGGGGAAGCACCCGCGGCGGCGGCTCCGCCCCGGCGACGGCGCGAGCTCGTCTCCCTCCTCCTCACTGGCCTCGCCGCCTCCACCCGCGTCTCCAACGCCAGGCCTCCGCAGCCGCTCGACACGGCCCACACCTCATGGACGCCGGTGAGTCCCTCGGAACATCAGTCGCCGCCGTCGATCTCAGTAAGCCCGCATGTTTCTTGTAGAAACGGCTGGATTTGGCTTGCCTAGAAACGTCCCCGTCGTGCTCGTTGATTCTTCCGTACGACAACCCCGATGCCGCCTACTGGTTGAACACAGTGTGTAAGCTCGCTCGCTCGAATTTGACTTGTCCTGCGTGCTCGGGGAGTTCACCCGGTCCAAACCTCCCGCCGGCTTTTCACCGGAAACTTCGGCAGAAATTTTTCATACGAACTTCAGTGGAAATGACGGCTGCATTTCTTGATTTCCTCCTGCCCATTTGACTTGCGTGAACCCGTGGAATAAATAAAGCCTTTTCCTGTGCCGTCTTTCTTTGGTTTGTCTAGGAGGTCTCGCATCAACTAATTTATTCCGGGGTAAATCATTGCATCTTGATTGTATACTAGTTGGCATGTCCATGGCGTACCACTGAGACGAGCAACAGAGGCTTTTCCTTCTGCAAAGCTCGCCCAATTGATAGATGGATGCGGCAGTGGCGCTGTGCGATTCAAGGCTTTCAGGTTCATGTTCCAAGAACCTGCAACCTGTGCGCTTCTAACCCAAACTCATCTTTTATTTCTCCAACCGGGATCATGCAGGTCTTCTCTTATCTACAGTTTCCTGTTCCCTTTTTCATATCTGGAGTAGTGGAGTACAAGTTGATTTGCTGACGCTTTATTCTAATCTGGCTACGTGGCGGTGCTATTCCTTAGGTGGCTTCTGGTGTTGGTAATGCGAATCATACGGCTTAGGTTCCTGCTCTGCCCATGTGCTGGAATCTATTATTCTATGGAAGCAACAATTGTTAGAGCTGTTCACATCTGACTATGCAACCCCAAACGAATTAGTCCTTTTGCAGTTGCTTGCTCCACCAAGGCGCATTTCTTTTCTCCATTTTTCGTCTATATTATACATCTCATGGGGTCAAACACTTATTTGGTGCCGGGTGATTCTCCTCCGCACTGTTGTGATTTAGATTAATTTCTTGGATAGTCTTGCGGAAGCTCCCGTGTCCTTGTCCTTTTCATGTTGTCGGCAAGGTCTAATTCTGCCGTCAACATGTCTTGGTTGCACCATGGAACCAGATTCTTTTCAAGTCTGACCTTCATAAGGAGATCACATCGTTATTACTCTGGATAGAGATGCTAGTTCATTGGTCATGATATTTACAGGGAAATTACTTTAGCTGGCTGCTGTTGGTATACCATAAGGCTTTATTTCCTGCTCTGCTCTTCTGGCCATGTGCATGAAACTATTCCTGCTGTAGTCATGTGTCCCATGAGGATTATTCTGTAGAGTGACAATTATTACAGCTTTTCATATCTGACTATGCAAATTTAAGCGGATTAGTTCTTGGCAGCTGCTTGCTTCAGGAAGGTGCAGTTCTCCTATTTTTTCTGTAGAGCCTGTGGTCTTGTTTTTCCCTGCACGAGGTCAAATTTGTTTGATAGTGCCTAACTTCCTCCAGTAGTTCATACTAGTTAGATTTACCATTTTTATTCGACATTCCCGCAAAAACTCTGGTGTCCTTATCACTTTAATGTTGTCTGCAGGGACTAGCTCCACCAATAAGAACTCGCAGTTCCACCATGTTCCGTGGAGCCAGATCCTTTTAAATTGATTAAGTTTGACATTCAGAAAGGGACAGCATTTTTGTCTTGAAGCGGGTGTTGGTTCCTGGCCACGATGGTTGCAGGGAAAAGAGCATAGGTGTGTAGCAATTATCTCTCAGTTATTTTACTCGCTTCCTTGTTGATTTCTCTGGTGACTCCATGAGCATTTAGTAGGCTCTCTCTTAAACAAGGTACGACGCTTGAGCATCTTTCTGCAAACTTTGTGTGGTTGTGTGGCTTTTCTGTTGCAACCTATCGAGTTCCCTTGTTTCATGGCAAGATTTTGCTATTTGTCAGTACCTGATTGATGCAGTTCAAAAATCTAAATACTTATTTTCTTTCTCTATTAGTCTTTTACATCGGACTCATTTGTTATTGAACAGGTTTTATGACGAGTCATTCTTGATTATTCTTGCATCCATTCTATTTTGACAGGTTTTGACAATTGGGTTTCCATTCCTTTAAATTCTGTGTGTAACTTTAGTATCTCTGAACTTTTTTTCAAATGTCTTTAGATGCTCAAAATCTTTTCTTTTGAGCTGTGGACTCGAATCCCTTGCTTCCAGTGAAAGAGGAATGCTTCACCTTTCACTTCATCTTAGCTATCCATTTTAAACGAATGAGTCAATCGAATCTTGATCCATTGCAGCTTAGGTGACAGTTTAGGGAGGACACTGAACTTCATGAGAAATAGTCTACGAATTTGGGCAGCTACTGCACTCTTACTACATGGAAGTGTGAACTACCATGACAAGGCGCAGGTGCTATTGCAGCAGATCACATGTTGCATGGCAGCAAAGGCAAAGAGTTGGTAACTCTATGCTGTAACTTTAATGGGTGACTGTTCCTCTGTTAGTGCGAAGGATGTCGTGATCTCTGGTCATCTACATTTGCCGCGCTGTCACCGCATAATGTGAAGGTGTTAGGATGATGAAAGGGAGGGTTGCTGAGGTAGCTGACATATGTACAGATGATAATGTCATACATTCAGAGAGTTGGATGTGAAAGAGGAAAAATGGGATCTTGAGCGAAACATCTGATTGTCTTTTGTTTGATGAGACAGGAACACATTGCCTATATTGCTTTGGACCATTCTTACTCAAGTTGTGGCAAACTTTGGTATCCGACCAAACACCCCTCATATCTTGGCCCTTTGTTCGTTATGGATATCTTAGAAAAATGGAAAGGCATAACATGCCTATTTTATCTAGAGATAGTTGGTAAGCTTACTAGATAATAAAATGCCGCACTTGCCTAAATGAACCATGTGGATTTTATTATGGATAAATTTATATCTATATCTACTAGTATTAGTAAGTGAGGAGAAATTTGTTCTCCCCCTCAAAATGAGAGAGGGGAGAAATTTATTTCATAGGAGTAATTTATATGGAACAAATACTCACTTTTTCTTCTCAATGCTTGGTTGGATTGAATCACAAGGTATGGATTGTGACACGCAGATCATTAATTAATAATTTTTCTTTTTTTATATACGAACACCCTTCAATTTCACCATTCCTTTTTTTTTTTACTTTTTACCACTCCCACAGTTAACCCGTATTAACGTGGTCTTTCTAGACATTTCCACCGTCTTTCTCTCTTGCTCTTTTCCAGCCATTTTTTTCTCGTCATTTCTAGTCCTCTCTCTTCCCAAAATTTCTCTTCCTTGCTGTATTACACAAGTAAGCCTCGTCGGCTCACTACCACCTTGTTCCTCGATGCTGGGTGTTGTCACCTATTTTCCTTGTGCCACACACTCGTTTCCTGTCCGGCTCCGGTGTGCAAGCCACCCCACCACAGCAGAGTGGAGGTGCACACAAGAAGGCACCGGAGTGCAGCTGGACGCCCAGCGTGAGATTTCACTAGGCAGCAAGGAATCGACTGAGCCATCAAGGAGCGAAGAGGCGCGAGCAGCTTCCCTATACTCTAATTTTAGGACTCACGAAATGACATATATCTTTTAGGACTTGAAATCTCACCTGCAAGTAGATAGCGTTCATCTCCCCAATAAACGCATGACAAATCTTGCTATTGAAATTCTTGCCACAAAAGATCTGTTTCCATCTGTGGTGTACAAATTGCGTTTTCCGCCAAAAAGGTTAAAAAGATCAGTTATTGGTGCTTCTCCAGATGTAGCATCCGCGTGGAGAAGATGAACTCTCCACGAGAGCCACACTTGGCGTTGCAAACGTGAGCCCATGAATTTGACTACTTTAGCCCTCCTTTCCCTTTCCCCTACCTCTATCCCACCCTCCCAGTCCCTAGCACATCTTCTTTGTTCTTCTTCACTCCTCCCATCCTCCATTGCTCACCATCTTGACTCCGTCTTGTACCCAATCAGCACAAACGCCCGATTGCTTCCTATCTGTTTAATTTGCTTCTTGTGGCTGCAGGCACCACCTTTTGGCCTTGGCGTGCAGACTTTGGATATAATCCCGATTAGCTTATCGCATCCTCGCTAATTGGTAACTTGGTGTGAACTCATTAATTTCCAAGCAATCATGTGCTGTGGAGTTTTCTTCTTATTCAGTTCAGCAGATATTTACTGAATAATTCTCCAATCTAGCACGTCATATACTTGTATGTCTAGCTTGAACTTAACACTGCCTCATTCGTATCTAGTTATTTGGATTGATATTTTCTAGGTGGCTTTGAAAGTTGACACGGAGCTCATTTCCTCCCATTCCGAACATTGATTATGATGGTCATTTGCTTCAAATTATGTTGCCATATTGACTATTGTTTTGTGTGATGGAAACAGCCTCTTACCGAAATGTAGGGAAAGGCTGCGTACAATAGACCCAAAGTGATCCCCGGACCCTGCGCAAGCGGGAGCTACATGCACCGGGCTGCCCTTTATTGTTGTGTGTGATGGTAGTAATACAAACTAATCCGTTCAATTATTCCATTTCTGTTACTTGAACTTTATTGGTTTCGCTGTGCTGCTTGCTCAAAGTTTGTTTGCCGATCTAATGCTTTTCTATCAATCTTCTGTTAGACTTGTCCATTATCATCAGAAGAGAATAACAATCTTCCGCTTTACTGTGGTTTAGCTCTTGGGAATTGCTTAAGTTCTTCTGTGACAATTCTTCTTGATCTTTTCTTCTCCAGTAGTTTGCGGAAGCTATTCCGTTGTAAATTTGCTTCTTCATGGTAACATATATGGCTTATTTATTTCTGAACTTGCTTTCTGATTGATTTATTTTTACTAGATTAATCATTTGATAATCCCTCTTAGGTACATCTGCCCTCCAACTTTTGCATTGCTTTTATAATGCGCCTGGTTTTAACAAATTTGGCGATACATGAATTAGTGTTATTTCTCTTGGCTTATCCTTTTTTTTCTGTGTAATTGACTACCTAGAATTTTCCCTCACACATGCTCTATATATTGTTTTTGCTTCAGATGTTTATAGAATTCAAGATTCTACCAACATTGTCGTTCGTCATTCTTCTGTTCATGCATTCTGAAATTGTGATCTTTTAGGTAACATTGGGCATGGAGTTCTTCACAGAATATGGGGAGGCAAGCCAGTATCAGATCGAAGAGATCATTGGCAGGGGAAGCTTCGGAGTAGTTGCTGCTGCAGTAGATACCCAAACTGGGGAGCGGGTTGCGATCAAGAAGATACATGATATGTTTGAGCATGCCTCAGATGGCACCCGCATTCTTTGGGAAATCAAGCTTCTTCGGCTTCTCCGCCACCCAAACATAGTTGAGATCAAACACATCCTGCTCCCCCCTGCCCGAAGGGAGTTTAGAGATATTTATGTTGTTTTTGAGCTCATGGAGTCGGACCTACAAAAAGTGATGCAAGTAAATGAAAACCTCACTGCAGGGCATCACCGGTATTTCTTGTATCAACTTCTTCATGCCCTCAAGTACATCCATGCAGGTTAGTTCAGAAACCGTCGGCGTATCATTCACCTTATCATCAGCAATCACGTCTTATCAAGTGTGAATCCTTTGTACAGTCTTATTTTGAACTCTCATGAAACCCTGTCTTACTTTTCTGCGTATGATTTATCTTGTCGCAGCTAATGTATTTCATCGTGACTTAAAACCGAGCAACATACTTGTCAATTCGAACTGCAAACTAAAGATCTGTGACTTTGGGCTTGCACGAGCATCGCGTGATGATCCTCCCTTGGCTATATTTTGGACTGTAAGGCGTTTGTCGCTGTATTAAGTAGTTATTTTCTATTTCTCTCCTCAAGTTACTTACCTAGTGCACTTTGCAATTTGAAGGACTATGTGGCTACAAGGTGGTACCGTGCTCCTGAATTATGTGGCTCATTTTTCTCCAAAGTAAGTTGGTGTCTGTTTGTTTGAGGCCAAGTTTGCCTATGGTTGACACACATCACACACCTAAGGTTGGGCAATTTATTGACGTAGGTAGGTCTTTGGTTCAAGCCACACCTTCGGCAGGATTCTTTTTCCACCAATAAGGTCCCACATGCCATACACTTACAAAGTGTGGCAAGATTCCCTTAGGCTCCAATTTCGTTGAACTAACCTTAGGCAAGTTTGGCAAAAAAAATTGTGCAAAGTGTGACATTGTTAATTCTAGAACGAAACAGCCCCTTAGTCTTCAATTCTGAGCGCACTATAGTCAATAATACAGAAAGGAAGCCTCTTGCAGTACTAAATCTGTACGCCGTTGTTGCTTGTTATTGCAGACTTGTTTCCAATGCATGAATCATTCTAATGCTTTAAATGTGTATATAATGTTTTTTCTTTCCGAAGGGCACATAAGTGCTGGTCATTGTAGTAGAAGAAAAATGCCAAGAAGGCAGATGTCTCACACTGCCAAGAAACGCAAAATAGAAAACAAAAGAACTGTAAATGTCCTAGACTATGGGCTATGGCTCAAGGCAAAGGCTCAGGAGGGTGTCCGTGTTGTGGCAAGGCCCTCAGCACCTTGGCACCAGGCATCATCCAGAGATGGGCTTCGGTGAGACTGGCGTCCACCAACTCCAGTGCATCATCAAATACGAAGTGTTGTGCAGCCTCCATAGCCGCCACATTGTGAGGATGATGATCGAGTGCTCTCCGTTGGATCTCTGAGCACCAGCTCTCTCCACAGCAACTTCAAACCAGGTGGGGAAATTATCACCGGGCTGTGGGCAGAGATGCTGGAGCGAGAAGTAGCTTAGGACCGAGTGCCAGATCTGATGTGCGGAGGCGCACCCTGTTAACAGATGCGAGTTTGTCCCGTCGTCCTGGTCGCACAACGGGCATTGATTAGGGCTGGGTAGGCCTCGCCTTTGGAGACGGTCAACACAGTTGGCTGCTGCTAGCCCTGCAAAGACTTTGCATTTCAGAGGAGCCCAGCTACCCCAGATTGGTGCTGAGAGTGGTTTTTAGACACCGCCGGCGAAAAGAGCCATGTAAGCAGATCGAGGGTTGTACTGGCGGGAGGCGGAGATAGTCCAGACGTACTGGTCGTCGCGTGTCGGCGGAGAGGATAGGGCTGCCGACGATCTCCACAAGGTGGAGTAACTCCATAATGCCCTCCACAATGAGGGCGCTTGAGATATCATGGATCCAGTGTCCTTCAGTGCATGCTTCACTCACCGTGCGGCGATTGATGACACGCATGCTGACTGCAGCAGGTACCATGGGGGACAGATCGGCCACTGACATCCTGTTATTCACCTGTCCAACCAAAATAGGGTACGGCGGCCGTCGCACAACATGACCTTGCTCGCTGCACGAAGGAGACTGTCGACATGCCTTCCATCTTAATAGGGAGTGAGCCCATGGCTTGGATGGGCCAATGCTTGGAGCCAAGGCCACCTACTCCTCAGAGCCCAGCCCATCTTCCTCGTATCTGCAATGCCCAGACCACCGAGCTTGACCAGGCGGCACACGTTTCGCCAAGCCACGGAGCAGTTGCCACCTTTCGCCTCACAATGAACTCGCCAAAAGAAATTGCATGTTTTCTTGTCGAATCGCTCGCACACTCCCCCAGCCGTCATAGTGTGTGTATGATGTTATCTTACCATATTATTAAAACAAGTTAACGGCCACCACATATCGCTCTTAAGGGGGGTTAGAAATTCTCACATTAATCGGAGTGGAAAGCGACATTTCAACGCCATTTATTTTGGTGGTCTCAAATTGTAACGGTGCAGATTAATCTGATAAATATTAACGCTATTACAGTTGTATAAGGATTACAACTACATTTGTACTAACAAGTGTTGAGAGTTATGCAGCAAATACAGCTGTGCTTTCAAATGTGAACATGCGCTTTAGTATCTAACCACTCAGGAAATATCTTTGAAAAAACACCTTTAGAAAGTATCCAAATGCAGCCGATTATGGCGAAAACTGAAGCAGTAAAGTGGCACCAATTTTCCTTTCTAAACATGCAAATTTTGCTGAACTTATCTTCTTGCAGTGGACACTTGTAGAATCATTATTTGCAAAGCTCTTGAGACCCCCTCCCCCCAAATTTCCTACATCACCATGAACGCTGCTGATTTTCTCTGTACAGTACACCCCTGCAATTGATATTTGGAGCATAGGGTGCATATTTGCTGAAGTTCTCACTCGAAAACCATTATTTCCTGGGACGAATGTCAAGCACCAACTAGATCTGATAACAGATGTCCTTGGAACTCCATCACATGAAACCCTGTCCCAGGTATGTCTACATATCATCCATTCACGAGTGGACACAGATTTCACTGTTTTCCTGTTTTTTGTTAGTACCATACTGGTTGATTTTTACTGGTGGTTTCTTTAAAATAAGCATATATAGACTTGGCCACAGATAGAATTCTGGCTTTCTGTAAAATGCAATACAATGTGACAGAACTACTTCCCCAACCTGGCTCACAAACGCACGACTTCTATGTGGTTGGTTCTCTAAGTAAATCGTTTCCTAGATAGTAACCTGTTTGAGATTTTTGCTACTTCTAGCACATGCCATTGCACAGTAGTGCTCAGGCAATGAATTTTAACATGGCTATAACAACTGCAGATTCGTAATGAGAAGGCCAGGAGATATTTGACTGGCATGAAGAGGAAACATCCTATCCCCTTTCCTAGTATGTTTTGTAACGCTGATCCTCAGGCTGTCCGTCTCCTAGAACGCTTACTCGCATTTGATCCTAAAGATCGACCTACTGCTGAAGAGGTATATTTTTGACAAAAAAGAGTTCTTGCTTTTATGATGACTGATTCCGAAATCGATGAGTACATAAATTTAATATTTTATATATGTATTCTAGGCTTTAGCTGATCCATATTTTGAAGGATTTCCTAACTTGGAACATGAGCCTTCACCACACCCCTTTTCAAAACTTGAGTTCGAATTTGAGAGATGGAAGCTAACAAAGGATGGTATAAGAGATCTGATATACCGAGAGGTAGAGAACCATCACTTCAGTGTATGTTTTAGGCTGACTATATCCGTCTAACTTAAAATTGGATTTTTCCTTTTCTTGAAAGCAAACAGATTTTGGAGTACCACCCACAGATGCTTCAGGATTATATCAGAGCTGGAGGACAGACTAGTTTCGTCTATCCAAGGTTAGGTTGTTTTGCCATCTGCTGCCAGCACACCAGCACTAGTGTAGATGCTTAGCATACACATGAAATTGTATAATTTGTATGCCCATGTCACATTTTGTTTTCACACAGAAATCTTTAGGACTTAGGATGTCTAACCTAGTTTAATACCCCTTATCAGCGGTATAATCTTGCTCATAATCTAATACTACCACGTTGCAGTGGGGTTGATGATATGAGACTGCAGTTTGTACATCTTGAGGAGAACCACCTCAGAGGAGAAAGAGGTACTCCACTGCGGAGGCGACATGCATCTTTACCAAGGTACATGAGTCATTATATTTTTTTTTGAAAACTGGTACATGAGTCATTATTAACTTTCAGCAGTTTCAACTTATTGTAACTGCACAAATTCTTGTATGGTTCTGATTCCGCTTGCTTCTGCACTCTTCTTCATGTGACAGGGAAAGAGTCTGTGCACCAAAGGGCAGTGATAATCAAGACTGTAACAATGAGAGGAGGAGGACAGCATCTTCTGCTGCCCAAACTACCATAAGATCACAACAAGAGGGGCTGACACATGCATATGTTTATCAAAATGGCACAAGCATTCCGAACTTCTGCTCAGGGTATTACTTGCAGAATGGTAGTACCAGTGCTTCCAGTTGTGTCATCGATGACCATGAAGGCCTGAAGGTACTCCCTGTACCAATTACAATGACACTGCCTAAATTCCTCCCAGGATCTTATAATTATCAGTGCACAATCACTCTTCTCGTGACGACCCGTGTTTATGCGAGAGACTGACCAATAGCCAATCTGTTTTCTGTTGTTTTCCACTCTTCAGGAGAACGGCGTCTCTGAGGAGGAGAAGGTGGCCTATGAACTGTCACAATGTTTTGCCAGGATTTAGCCAAGATGCACTCCTAAGCAACCATGATCCCGACGCAGCTCCAAATTTCAGCAGTGGTTCCACCATGTAGTCTTATGGGTGGAGGTGCTGCGAATTTCACAGCAACCATTTACATTATCTGAAAACATGTAATAAATCTGAGTTGAAAAATGTTGTGTTGATCTGCATCGGTATACATCCAGTGTAAATTGTGTGGGCACCGTACTGTAAGAGTCTAGAATCGAAGAACATCGTGTGTGTGTGTGTGTGTGTGTGTGTGTGTGTGTGTGTGTGCGTGACAGAAATAGCAGACATTCAGTTTGTGAATTGGTCAACTGCTGGTGGGTTCAGTGGGAGCAGGTGAATGAATCTGTTGCACGCAGGGCAAGCTCCCTGGCAGTGACGGACCAACAAGGGGCCCATGCTGAATCCAGTTAATCCACAGCATTTCTGCATGTGTAGCTCTATCAAGTGTAGGATATGTAGAATCATCAGCACAGCGTGACTGCAAGGGAGGGAGAGACCCAGTCAGTCAAGCCGCAGCTTCCTAACTGAACAACCACTCCATCAAATATACTACTCCCTCCGTTCATAAATACAAGTCTTTTTTAGAGATTACAATATCAACTACATACGGAGCAAAACGAGTCAACTTACACTCTAAAATATGTCTATACATTCATATGTAGTTCATATAGAAATCTCTAAAAAGACTTGTATTTAGAACCGAAGGGAGTACATGACAGAAACATGCAAACAATGCATTTTGTTTCAGATATGAGCAACTGTTATTTGTAAGTTGCCTGAAATCGAATGACCTGGATATGGGGACAAGTGGCATCGCCGCCGAAAAGGGGGGGGTGGGGGGGGGGGGGGGGGGCAGAGCAACTTATGTATATTCAGTCCCATATTAATGCAGCAATATGCAAATAAATACTACTCCCTCCGTAAAGAAATATAAGAGCGTTTAGATGACTACTTTAGTGATCTGAACACTCTTATATTTCTTTATAAAGGGAGTACATACATATGACGAAAATCGCTCAAGTCTGGTTGGGTGTCTGGAACTTTTCCTGATGCCGGTGAAATTCCAGTGACCCAAATGAGGATTCAGTTACCAGGAAGAAGATTTAAAAACAGCTAATAACTCTTTATTTATCCTTTCTGAGTACATGCAGACACTGACTAAATTATTTTACACGTAGGGGAACTGATTGATACTAGCATTATCAATCTCATACCAACAATGCGATAAGCAACTCCGATTAACTGCAGCACATACTAGCACATATTCGCAAAAAAAAAAAAAAAAAAAAAACTGCAGCACATACTAGCACAAAAAAATTACACACCAAACCGAGCTACTAGCTCCTGGCCACTGAAAGGAAAAGTCAATCCCACCGGTTACATCTTATATAGTTATATGCATGCTCCACGCCGGCCGTCGTCGGCGGTCAGGGTGACGCCCGCGCCTCCAGACTCTGGCTGCGCCCGTCGGGGTCGCTAGCATCGGTCCACGCGTTGTGGCGCTCTGACGGGCCGGACGGCGTGACACGAGTGCCGCGCAGCGAGAAGCCCGGCGTCCTCCGGACGCCGGCGCCCGTCGGCACTGTGCTCCCCCGGCGGTGACCACGCCGAGCTCGCCCGCTCCTGTCCGCGCGCACTGGCACGGGCATGGCACCGATGCCGCCGCATGGTCGCCGTCCGCAGATCAGCACGAGTAGGAGGAGAACGGCGACGGCGAGCCGCAGCGGTGAGACGTGTGGAGACATGGCGATCGAGCGAGGCAGATGCCCGGATGGAGGAGGAAGAAGTAGCTTTGCGGTTTGTTTGTTTGCTCTCTCTCTCTCTCTCTCTCTCTCTCTGCCTGACTGTGATAAGCATTGCAAGAAGCATATGAGGCTGTGTTTATATAGCACACCAGTAGACCGAGTAAGCCTGAGAGCCTGGACGTCCGTCGTATGCCTGCAGCTCAGCTGGTTGGCCAATCGTACCGTACGTACGCGTTGCACTTGCACGTGAAGGTGCGAAAAGATAAGGCCTCTCATTCGCTGCATTGGGATTTTTTTTCTCTCCTATGCATGTCATTCGTTGGAACAAAGATACATTACTATTGGTTTGGAAAGCCCCAAAAGAGTAAAAGTGGTTGAAAACAACCCTGTGTCCGAAAACTGGTTGTATAAGCTACCTCTCCGTCCGAAAATACTTGTCATCAAAATGGATAAAAGGTGATGTATCTAGAACTAACATACATCTGGATACATCCCCTTTTATTTATTTTGGTGACAAGTATTTCCGGACGGAGGGAGTACCTTTAATGGATGACACCATCCGCGTAAGGAGCTCGTAATGTTTGTACTTTTAACATAAAGTTTCAAATTTCTGCGAGGTCCATGGTCTTTGGGTGCAACCAATGGAAGATAGTCGCTCGGGATTTTATCCAACTGATGGGTTCGGCATCAAGCAATAATTTATCACGCAAACATGTTTTCTGTTTATGAACAATGGCATCATAGAGATTCAGCACACACAGAGTTGATTAGAAATCTGTTAAATCTCAACCGATGGCTAGCCGGATCCATCGAAGATGGCGAATTCTCCATTCAACTTCGTAAGTAATAAAATGGCCATTCGGATGTGCCCAAATTAAAACCTTCCAATAATCTCCAGTACCTCATATGAGTAATTTTTGCATAAATCTTTGAGAAATACTTTCGTAATGGGTTTGGCTAGCTGTCATCTAACTCCTATACCATTTTATTTTACGTGAAGATTTGTGCGGGCTTTTTTTCCTTTTCTTTTTTACATAAATATTCAAAGATATAGGAGTTAGATGTGACTTTGTTAATTTCTTTTTTTAGAGTAAACTTTAATTTCTCATCTAGATGGGAATTAGCAAATCCATTTCGTAATACATATATGGTTTTAATGGTTTGATAAACATAATGATATATAAATTGCTGGTCAAAATTGTGTTTCATATATATCGATCGTGTCTATGCTCAAAATAACCACCTTTGTGAAACTGGAGATTTGTTCCAATAAAAAAGTGCAAGATGCAATAATCAAAACACCACTATATTGCATGCTGATGCCGGCACAAGAACTAATATATATATATATTCTTAAACAGTTTTGCTAAAGCACATCTAGATATGCCCTAAGTATTGCACATCTAAGGTCGAGGTGGATTTTTCCCAGAGATTCATGCAGGTATTTTCTTTCTTTTTTCTTTTTCCCTTTTTATACTTGATTGAGTCACTTAAATATGCAATAAATAGGGCACATTTAGATGTGCCCTAGACAAACCCATTCTTAAAATAAACGAAACACAACTAGTGCATGATGGATGCACACGGAACACTACGAAAGGACCAAAATAAGCTAGCAACGGAAATTCGACGGAGATGATTCTTCGAGCTCAGAGAGTGAGCCCTCGGCCGGCTTCTTCAAATTGCGACGGCGTCCTCGACGGGCTATGGCCGGCTACGAAGACGGCCACCAATAATGGTTGATCAGTGGCACCCACAGTGGCACTGGTGGTCGGGCAGATGGGGCGGAAGAGGCTTGGGGTGCATGAGCGCCGTGCGGCCATCTGGCGGGGGAGGGGCGCTGCTAATGAGCGATGTGCGGTGGCGGCCGTGTCCGCCGCCAGCATAGTTCGCGCCCGTTGTGCCAACCGGAGCCAGGTGGGCCCGCGACGCTCTTACAAGATCGGTATATTCGGGCGGGCCGGTGGGCGGATGAGGGGCGCTGCGCGTGAACACCTCGCGTCCGGAGGGCGGAGGAGGGGCGGCGCTGAAGACCGCCGTGCGGCGGCGGTCGTGTTGCACGGCGTCGGCTTGGTTTGCCCCGTTGTGCCAGCTGGAGCCACACCGGCCTGCGGCTGTCAGCGGCCCACTGTCACCCTCGACTGCGCCTGAAGAAGAAGAAGCAACATCAGCTGAAGCTGGTGTCGACAACAACAAGACTGCTACAGGACAAGATCTGAGGCCCAAGTCAACCAGGCCCAAGAAGTTACCCCAGTGGCTTGCTAGCCCAAATTGGGACCGTTAGCTCGGGTGTAACGCTACTTATAGCCATTGGCTACTTTCTCCTTTCTCTTGGCGATGGACTAGGACGCTTCGGCCGAGACTGTACTGCTACAGACGTGTGGGTGGTTGGATGGAATACGTGTGTGATACAAATCCCTAGTTCGAATTCCCCATTTTCGACATGGATATGTGAGCTAGATCCGAGATCCTCACAGTTGGTAATCGGAGCCTCTCGTCCTGGATCTTCCGCCGCATAGCCACTACACCAGATTCAGCGACCGTCGACGGCGACAGGCCATGGAGGACCTCAGTGAAGAGAGCTGAGCGGTGTCCGATCTGCTTCGTCACGAGATCTCCATCGATCTGGACAAGAAGTTCAAGGCGCAAGGTGAATCTCTCCTCAAGTCCATGAACAAGATGCTAGAAGCCAACAATTCGACGCTCGACAACCTCATGTCCATCCGTGATGAGATCGCGCTTGACCTCGAGCAAGTTAGAGCGGACGTCAACAAGCTCGAGTCCACGGATCCGGGGCTCAAGCTGGACGGGAGTTCGATGTCGCACAACGACGACCAAGCTCGTGGAAGCGCTGCCGGCGACGGCCTGGGCTTCGAGGGTGACCACCGCGGGAAGGTGCATAACATCTATGTGCCTCCTTCGGCAAGAGGTGCGCGAGATCCAAATCCTTCGCCCAAATTTTTTTTGCCTCGTGAATTCTCTGTTTCGGATGCTGCTGAGTCATCCCCATTTTCTATGCATATGGAAATGCCTCGATTCGATGGCACCAATCCACGGATGTGGCAAAACCGTTGTGAAGATCAGTTCAGATTATGTAGCGTCCCAGCCCATAGATGGATTTCCTTGGCCACAACTCAATTTGAAGGAGTTGCGCCGCGTTGGCTGGAATCTGTTCAACGTCGTATGCCTAACTCCAATTGGAATGAATTTTGTAATGCAGTTCAAAGCAGGTTTGACCGTAACCAGCACCAAACTCTCCTGCACAAGTTATTTTGTATTGCCCAAACTAGCACAATGGAGGATTATGTGGATCGCTTCGCGGAGTTGTATGATCAGTTAACAGCCTATGAGGATTCGCCAAATGCCCTGCATTACACCACAAGATTCCTGGATGCTCTGAAACCTGGAGTTAGGATTGCTGTTGCACTGCAGAAATCCAAGGACTTAGATGTGGCTTATGAACTTGCTCTGTTGCATGAAGAATTAGGAGAAGGGATTACACCCATCAATAATTTTCCAGCCAGGCGGATGTCGTTAGTCTCTTCTGCTGTAACATCCCCTAAAGTCAGAACTGTAGATGATCGGAAGGGGTCTGAAACTGTTAAACCCACCATAATGAGGATAAGTGGTTTACATTGCATGAGTATATATAGGAGATCCAAGTGCCTCTGTTTTGTTTGTGGTGAAAGGTGGTCCAAGGATGATGTGTGCAAGTCCATTGTTCAGCTGCATTTTGTTTAGGAGACGATTGAGCAACTGCAGGCTAGTACACCTGAGGATTCTGAAACTTCTGACAGTGAGCATCCCTCATCCACTACCTCTTCAGTGCATTCCATCAGGCTCTCTGCTGCTGCTATGGGAAAGGAACCTGAGGCCCTTGTTATGAAGTTGACAGTCTTCATCCAAGGGCATTCCTTGCAATTTCTTGTGGATTCTGGCAGTACACATTCTTTCCTTGATAGCAAGTATGTGATATTGTCAGGTGTTTCTTCCATTACTCCAGTCAATGTTACATATGCAGGTGGAACTGTTAGTTCTTGTCAGCATAGTATTAATGCTTGCAGTTGGGCCAGTAATGGGGTGCAGTTTACATCAGATTTCAAGCTGCTGTCTCTCAACACTTATGATGGTATACTCAGATTAGACTGGTTGGCCCAACATAGTCCCATGAAAATCGACTGGGTTGAGCAGTGGATGTCTTTCAATCATGCAGGAAAATGGTTACCTTGCAAGGGATCAATTCAACTGAGTGTGCTTATACATGTGTATCCATCTCAACTATTCAGGTTTCAGATCCTTCTCCAATTCCTATAGGAATGCAATAGCTCATTGACGAATTTGCAGATGTGTTTGCAACTCCCACAGAATTACCTCCCAGGAGGTATTGTGACCGCCACATTCCCCTGATTCCAGGGGAAGACCTGTTTCTGCGAGACCATACAAAATTGTTCCTCAGTTGAAGGATGAACTTGAAAGGCAGATCAATGAACTGCTTAAATCTGGTATGATCAGGGTCGGCAAAAGCCCATTTTCTTCACCTATGTTGCTTGTTAAGAAGAAGGGTGGAGAGTGGAGAATGGTGGTTGATTACAGGATGTTAAATGCAATCACTATTACGGGGAAGTTCCCAGTCCCTGTGATAGATGTGCTATTGGATGAGTTGTCTGGGGCTGCTTGGTTCACAAAATTGGATTTGAGAGCTGGCTACCACCAAATTAGACTGGCCCCAGGAGAAGAATATAAGACTGCCTTTTCCACTCACATTGGTCACTATGAGTTCAATGTGTTGGCCTTTCGGCTTAGTGGAGCTTCTGGCACTTTCCAGGGTTCACTGAACACTACCTTGAAGCCTGTAAACAGAAAGAATACATTGTGTTTCTTCGATGACATCTTGGTTTTCAGCAAAACTTACCAAGAGCACCTATCACATGTTAGAAAAGTGCTAGAGCCGCTCAGAGCTGACCAGTGGAAGGTTAAAATGTCCAAAATGTGCCTTTGCTCAGCAACAAATCGACTACTTGGGACATACCATTAGTGCTGCAGGTGTGGCAACTGATTCTACCAAAATTACTGTTGTCCAAAATTGTCCTACCCCTACCAATGTTAAAGAAGTGAGATAACTTCTTGGTCTAAGTGGCTATTACAGGAAATGTATTCAACATTATGGCATAATCAGCAAACCATTGACCAAGCTTCTTGAGAAGGGAGTGCCATTTTTATGGATTCCAATTACTGAAGAAGCCTTTTTCACTCTCAAGAAAGCATTGGTTGAGGCTCCTGTACTAGCTCTTCCTCAGTTTGATAAGTCGTTTGTTATTGAAACAGATGCTTGTGATAAGGGAATTGGAGAAGTTTTGATGCAGGAAGGCACCCTTTGGCATATGTTAATAAGGCTCTTGGCCCCAAGAACAGAGGTATGTTAGTCTATGAGAAAGAATATATGGCTATCTTGTTAGCAGTGGAGCAGTGGAGACCTTATTTGCAGATGCAACATTTTGCTATCAAAACTGACCAGAAGAGTTTAGTCCATTTGCAGAGTCAAAAGTTTATCACTGCTTGGCAGCAGAAAGCACTTACCAAGTTGATGGGGTTGGATTATCAAATTGCTTATAAGAAGGGGACTGAGAATTCGGCAGCAGATGCTCTGTCCAGAAGACCACCAGAGAAGCAATTGTTCTCTGTTTCCAAGGTACAGCCTGTGTGGATGGCAGAAATTAGTGACAGTTACAATGGTGATAAGACAGCTACTGAACTTTTTCAACAGTTAGCTCTTGATCCTACTTCCAAACCTAATCACCAGCTACTCCAAGGGATAATTAGATACAAAGGAGCTATCTGGATTGGTAATAAGCTGGACCTTCATAACAAGATCTTTGCTGCTTTCCATGACAGTCCAGTTGGTGGTCATTCAGGATTCCCTGTCACCTATCGCAGAATTCACTCCCTCTTTAGGTCGTCGGGAATGAAGAAATTTATTAGAGAAAAGTCCAATCATGTCTCACTTGCCAGCAAGCTAAGCCAGAAAGGGTTAATTACCCCGGGTTGCTGTCCCCACTGCTAGTTCGTAAGAAAGCCTGGGAATATGTTACTATGGATTTCTTTTCTGGTCTTCCTATCTCAGGTTATTTTGACTGTATATTCCTGGTGATTGATAAATTTACTAAATATGGTCATTTCATGCCATTAAAACATACTTTCACTACTGCTAAGGTGGCTGAAGTGTTCTTGGATAATGTGTACAAGCTACATCGTATGCCCGAGCATATAGTGTCTGACAGAGATCCTATCTTCACTAGCACATTTTGGCAGACTCTGATCAAGAGAACTGGTACACACCTCAATATGAGTACTGCCTATCATCCAGCTACTGATGGGCAAACGGAAAGAGTAAATCAGCAAGTTGAATGTTATCTCAGAAGTTTTATCAGTGCACATCCGCATCAGTGGAGCAAGTGGCTTTCAATGTGTGAATTTTGGTACAATACTAATTGGCACTCTGCAGTGGGCAAGACTCCCGTTGAGATTTTGTATGGGCACTCTCCCAGGTACTTTGTCATCTCAGCCAGTGACACTGTAGCTGCTCCTGATATCCAACATTGGCTTCAAGAGAGACAAACAGTTTTGGATTCTGTCACTCAGCACTTGCATAGAGCTCCGCAGAGGATGAAGGTCCAAGCCGATAAGCACAGAGCTGAAAGTTGTTTTGATATTGGGGACATGGTTTTTCTTAAGATTCAACCCTATGTCCAATCTTCAGTGGCTCACCGGGCGAATCATAAGCTTTCTTTCAAGTTTTTTGGGCCGTTCAAGATAATTGGCAAGATTGGTGAAGTTGCTTACAAACTGGAATTACCTGCCACCAGCAAGATTCATCCGGCCTTCCATGTTTCACAGCTTAAGAAGGTTATCCCTCCTACTTCCACGGTACTTTCCAAGCTGCCTCCCCGGTTTTCTCGACTACAAGTGCTAGTGCAAGTTCTTTAGTCTCGAGTCCGTCAGGTGGGACAGAAGACAGTGGCGCAGGGTTTGATATTGTGGAGTGGTTCCTCTCCGGCTGAACCTACATGGGAGGACCTGGAGTCTTTGCGCCAACAGTTCCCTCGGGCTGCGGCTTGGGGTCAAGCCGCTACTAAACAAGGAGGGATGTTAGTGACCCACTGTCAACCTCAACTGCGCCTGAAGAAGAAGAAGCAACACCAGCTGAAGCTGGTGTCGACAATAGGAAGATTGCTACAGGACCAGATCTGAGGTCCAAGTCGACCAGGCCCAAGAAGTTACCCCAGCGACTTGCTAGCCCAAACTGGGTCTGTTAGCTCGGGTGTAATGCCACTTATAGCCGTTGGCTACTTTCTCCTTTCTTTTGGCGATGGACTAGGCGGACTGCTACAGATGTGTGGGTGGTTGGGTGGAATACGTCTGTAATACAAATCCCTATTTTGAATTACCCATTTTCGCCATGGCTATGTGAGCTAGAACCGAGATCCTCACAACGCGCTCCCCGCAAGGCCACGGCCTCGCGCATGAGCCTCGCGCCGTCGACACGGTGCGGCGTGCCGCCACAGAGCAGCACGAGGAGGAAACCCACGAGGGCGAGCCATGGTACAGACGACGACGCGGCCACGGCAATCGACATGGACAATGTAAGAGGCTACCTTGCTAGCTAAGATGAGAGATCAAGCGAGGGGCAGTGAGGGAGCAAGAATGAAGAAAGAGTGGAGATGAAGGCGAGTATATATAGAGCAGCACGTAGCGGCTCGAGTGGTGGGTGCAACTGCATGCACGCATGGGAAGGCGGGACAGACGGAAGGAGGAGCGGATAAGGACTCGGATTGACTGGTCGAGCAGAGAGAAGACTCCGGCCCTAACATATTCAATGAAATAGCGGCGCTATGCATGCATGCACACACAGAATGAGATGGTATGCACTCCCTCCATTTTGGTACCTTGCTTCCTACTCCCTCTGTTCCCCCAGCTACAAGTATTTCAGTACATAGGTACTTCCTCCGTATAGGTGTGTAAGTCATCTTATACGAAAATCAGGTATTCTCAAAAATCTTAGATTACCTATAGTGGGAGTAACACAGGTAGTAACATCACACATATCTAGATAAAATAGAAGATGTGGCAAGCAATAAATGAAGAAAGAGAGGCATGCGGTAACATATCTACTCCCTCCGTCCGGGTTTATTAGGCCTCTTAGCATCACAAGCATGTCCCTTTTTATAAGGCTTCGCTTTGGAAAGGTGCATGCATACAACCATTTCATTAGTTGCATTGAAAGTCATTGTTGTTGGTGTCATGACTGAGAAATTAATACACTTCATGCGTGCTTTTCTATTGGCTGCATGCATGTGAGAGAGTGCATTTGGAGTGGAATGAAAGAATTAATGTGAGCAAATTACTATGTGTCTTGGTCTAAGAGAAATTGTCTTTAGGCCTAATAAACCCAGACGGAGGGAGTAGTTACTAGCACTGGTGCGCGTCGGTCCTAAACAAACAGTTTTTTACCCCTTTTCGCGACGGCATTTGGAACCGTCGCCAAGTGAGTGTGGGCGATAGGGGTGTCCTTCCCACACGACCCAGAAACCGTCGGGGATATGCCCTCCTGGCACACACGTTCAGCAAAATGAGGTCGTGTGCGACCGGCGAGCACTCAAATACGGAAATGCGTACAGTAGAGCTAAAAAAAATACAATTATACGGCGAAATTGTTTCCGGTCGCAAGTACATCCCACACAGTCAGTCTCCGCTAAACGTTTCCGTTCGTATGCACATCCCACACAGTCGCTCCAAGGAAAACTTTTCCGTTCACATGTACATCACACACAATTTTTCCCGTTAAATCGTTTGCGTTATTGAATGTAGCACACACGGTCCGTAGAAGAAACTGTGTGGCAAAGGCTGTCCATGACACACAGTTTTTACGTGGTAAACGTTTGTGCAAGGTGGCCTAATGCAAACAGTTTTCAAGAGAAAGTCGTGTGTGATTGTTCATTGATCCAACACAGTTTATTCCTAGAAACTGTGTGCGTTGCCTGAGGTCATCGCCCACGGTATTTTTTCAACAACCGTTTGCAATATCAAAACCCAATTAGCAGGCTAATTGCCCTATTATTAATAATCTATTTATTAATCTAATTGACATTCATATTAAGCACACAATATATTTCATTTCCATATTAAGGAAGCAGAATTTCATAATTGAAATACATCAGAGTACAACATGATATAGCTTCAGCACTCAGCTACCCCATTACAGAATTGCACTAGCAGCAAGTTCCACATGCAAAATGTAGAACCTTTCGAAATTAGCATCATAGACGGTATATAAACAGATGCATCTCATCTGGAAAACTACTGAAGCAGAAGACGAATATTGAGCCTTCATTCATGTTGAAGGTCTTTGCAACTTTAGGCCAGTGTCTGTGGATGATTGACCGTCCGTCCTTCGACCTCTTCAGGAACACTTTAATATTGAACCGTGGGTGTTGTATGAAAACCTTCCTCGCCTTTTGACCATAGAGGTGGTTTAAGAGGTAATCATCAGTGAACTGCTTTGGAAAGGCCTGAAAACAAGGATGTGCATAAATATCTTCTCTATATTGGAAATGGGGCAAAGGAATAAAAAAGTCAAGGTATAATAGTTATTACCATCTTGTAGTGAACTGATGTCTTCTTCATTGTGCAGACAAAGATCTTGTTGTTTTTGTCGCTAATTTCTTTATCAACAATCTTTCTGAGTTTCTTGATTTGATTGATATTCATGGACAACTCATTTCCCCATATGCAAAAAGGGTCGAACAGTGGGTCAAAACCTCTGGCAGCAGGACCTACATGCGCAAGACCAAATTGTTAAAAACCAAAATATTAGAATGGTTCCTGCAATTGCACAATAATGTGCTATTAGAAAACGGACCATGCACGTGCTAACCTCGATTGTAAACTTCAGTGCTTCCCATTGTTTTCCTGCAACACATATAAGGTAGTTAGTCATCAGGTTAAGTAAGGGTTCACATGCTATCAGTAAAATATGTTGATGAAAAATAAGCACATTGCAGATTCATCAGATTAATTGAAGCCACATGGAAAACCCATTTACCCAAACCAAGCATGATTAAGAACTAGGAAATATAGCACTTGTATATATTTCTCATGTATTAAGTGCAGCCAAATTCGATTTATTCCTCACATGCACAACAATACAAAATTCTACCCACGACAATTGGACATCGCATTGCAGAATTGAACCAAGCAGTTAACTAAACACCACAACAAATGAACCAAACATTAACTGAGCACCACATTGCACAATATAACATTGAACCAAGCAGTTAACTAAACACCACAACAAATGAACCAAACATTAACTGAGCACCACATTGCACAATATAACATACTCATAATAGAAGATCAGAGAGTTAACCAAACAGTTAACTACAGCCAATTGTAGCAATTGTATTTGTTTCTCATGTATTTACTACAGCAAAATTCAATTTACTCCTCATATGGTATACAATAACAGAATGTACCCACAATTTTGTAAAGATAAATTCGATTTATTTCTCACATGAAAGACAATACAAAATTGCAGCCTGAAGAATTGAACATCACATTTGCAGAATTGAACCAAACAGTTAACTCAAGACGACAACTAATTAACAAAACAGTTAATAAGTGAGCACCACACTGCACGACATAGAGAACATATACACTAGAGCACAGATTGCATGGTGAAATTAGATAGCACAATTCACTAGATTTTGTGAAGGAGGGCCGCCGGCGAGGAGGCGGCAGCGCTGCAAGCAAGGAGTGAAGGTTTCAACTTGGAAAGAAAGGCGGAAAGAGGGGAAATGTGGCTTTTGGTAAGGGGGAGGGGGCGGGGAGGTAGATATTTCCGCGGAAGCCAAAAATTTGGAATTGCTTCAGCCAAAAAACTAGCGCGCAAAGTGTCATCAGACACGGTCCCTTATTCAGAACTTTGTATGATATATGGACATCACAAACGATTCAGATAGCTTAACCCGTGTGTGATGAGTTTGAACGTCAAAAGTTTTGGTTCGAATTTCCATGGTTACAGTGGTCATCCACGTCATTGCATAATTTGGGTACACAAAGGAGACTACAGCACACCCACACTTCTTAATCAAGCAAGTTCAGCAATTAAACATAGGTAGCTGACCTAAACATTACTCTAACAAATTAAAGACTGGCGCTCTTAATTAAACAAAACATAGAGTACTACTACGGCTGGTGCTCGTCGATCTCCGTCGCTGCCTCCATGTCCAGCTCGCGCCCGATGGTCTCCTGGGGAAGGGGCTCCATGGCATCCATCGCACCATACTCGGCAAGCATCTCGCCATCCGCGTCCGCCATCTCTTTGGAAAAGGCCGCCACGAGCTGGGCATGGGCGGACGGGATCTGGGCTTGGACGGGCTCAGTCGTCGCAAGGTATGCGGCGGAGGAACGGATAGCTGCTCGAACGCTCTCGGCGATTGCCAGCTCTTCGGCCGTGGGTTGCCGACCGTTGTCGGAGAAGCTTCGTTTGATTTGTGCGGTGACCGCCAGGAGCTAGGCGTGGGCGGCCTCGACATGGTCGTAGGCGGCCTCCATCAGGGCTAAGGCCGCCGCTGCGAAACAGACAGCTGTTGTGCCGCTCTCGCCAGTTGCTATCCCCGAGGCAGATGTTGCTGCCGCCACCTGAGAAGCAACATCGGCCATTTGGGCTGCCTTTGCCGCCCGGTCGCAAATTGCGGCCGCGCTCATGCACCTTGTTAGCATGCGCATGGCGGCTGCGGCCACGCTCTCGCCGGAGTGGGCCACCGATGTTGCCCTCACGACGCGGGTCAACGTGCCTATCTTTCACCGGCGACGATTGAACAGTGAAATGATATTTGGGGAGCGAGCTAGTGTGCTTGACACGCCGGCTGTGGACTGTAGCCGACGCACCTTCTCGCGTAAGCCATAGGCGTACTATACACCGACGGTGCTTCAAGATGTTTTGTACTACATCTCACACGGTTGCTGATAATAAACTGTGTGCGATCTACTTGATTTTTCATCTTGATTTGAATTACATAATGGGGTCACGGCGGCAATGGACGGTGTTTGAATTGCTAGACCTTTTATCTGGAGTGAACATGCAACTATATGTGTGTCATAAAAGAATTGGAATTATTCAGGGTTCGTTTGAACATTTTATACATTAAATTGGTTTTCTAGCCATTTCAGGTGAACAATTCAAATTTGAACTACACGCACATGCTCTAGTGCATATAAATTGGTTAAAAAATCAAATATGTGTCCTTGGGTGCATGCTTAGGTCCCATGCAAGAAATGGGAATGAATTTCAAACACCAGGGCACCGTTGATTGCCGGCAAAACATTGAGATTCCTGGTTTTAAATTCTAGTAAATCCAAAACTCGACTGAAATTCATGAAACTTGGCATGCTATCATGGAGCGGCATCAACATGCCGTGATACAAATTTTGTCCCATTTGGGACAGGTTTGGGTATATGCTTCTCATAAACCGGAGCTTCTCACAACAAGCATGATGGTTTTCGGTAGGGAACGTCCCACCTTTGTGGACGAAATGATATCCATTGCCTGTTGGAAATATGCCCTAGAGGCAATAATAAATTGGTTATTATTATATTTCCTTGTTCATGATAATCGTTTATTATCCATGCTAGAATTGTATTGATAGGAAACTCAGATACATGTGTGGATACATAGACAACACCATGTCCCTAGTAAGCCTCTAGTTGACTAACTCGTTGATCAATAGATGGTTACGGTTTCCTGACCATGGACATTGGATGTCGTTGATAACGGGATCACATCATTAGGAGAATGATGTGATGGACAAGACCCAATCCTAAGCCTAGCACAAGATCGTGTAGTTCGTTTGCTAAGAGCTTTTCTAATGTCAAGTATCATTTCCTTAGACCATGAGATTGTGCAACTCCCGGATACTGTAGGTATGCTTTGGGTGTACCAAACGTCACAACGTAACTGGGTGGCTATAAAGGTGCACTACAGGTATCTCCGAAAGTGTCTGTTGGGTTGGCACGAATCGAGACTGGGATTTGTCACTCCGTGTAAACGGAGAGGTATCTCTGGGCCCACTCGGTAGGACATCATCATAATGTGTACAATGTGACCAAGGAGTTGATCACGGGATGATGTGTTACGGAACGAGTAAAGAGACTTGCCGGTAACGAGATTGAACAAGGTATCGGGATACCGACGATCGAATCTCGGGCAAGTAACATACCGATAGACAAAGGGAATTGTATACGGGATTGATTGAATCCCCGACATCGTGGTTCATCCGATGAGATCATCGTGGAACATGTGGGAGCCAACATGGGTATCCAGATCCCGCTGTTGGTTATTGGCCGGAGAACGTCTCGGTCATGTCTGCATGGTTCCCGAACCCGTAGGGTCTACACACTTAAGATTCGATGACGCTAGGGTTATAGGGAATAGATATACGTGGTTACCGAATGTTGTTCAGAGTCCCGGATGAGATCCCGGACGTCACGAGGAGTTCCGGAATGGTCCGGAGGTAAAGATTTATATATGGGAAGTCCTGTTTTGGTCACCGGAAAAGTTTCGGGTGCTATCGGTAACGTACCGGGACCACCGGGAGGGTCCCGGGGGTCCACCAGGTGGGGCCACTGGCCACAGAGGGCTGCGTGGGCCAAGTGTGGGAGGGGACCAGCCCCAGGTGGGCTGGTGCGCCCCCCCACAAGAGGCCCAGGGCGCAGGAAGGGGGGAAGGGGGAAACCCTAGGCTAAGATGGGCCTAAGGCCCATCTAGTGGGGCGCCCCCCTCTCTCCCCCCCTTGGCCGCCCCCAAGTCCCATCTAGGGCTGGCCGCACCCCTTGGGGGGGGGAACCCTAGATGGGGGCGCAGCCCCTCCCCTTCCCCTATATATAGTGGGGGTTTGGGGCTGCCAGAGACATGAGACTTCCTCTCTCTTAGCGCAGCCCTACCCCTCTCCCTCCTCCTCCTCTCCCGCGGTGCTTGGCGAAGCCCTGCAGGATTGCCACGCTCCTCCATCACCACTATGCCGTTGTGCTGCTGCTGGACGGAGTCTTCCCCAACCTCTCCCTCTCTCCTTGCTGGATCAAGGCGTGGGAGACGTCACCGGGCTGCACGTGTGTTGAACGCGGAGGCGCCGTGGTTCGGCACTTAGATTGGAATCAACTGCGATCTGAATCGCTACGAGTACGACTCCTTCATCCGCGTTCTTGCAACGCTTCCGCATCGCGATCTACAAGGGTATGTAGATGCACTCCCCTTCCCCTCGTTGCTAGATTACTCCATAGATTGATCTTGGTGATGCGTAGAAAATTTTGAATTTCTGCTACGTTCCCCAACAGTGGCATCATGAGCTAGGTCTATGCGTAGTTTCTATGCACGAGTAGAACACAAAGTAGTTGCGGGCATCGATGTTGTCAATTTACTTGCCGTTACTAGTCTTATCTTGATTTGGCGGCATCGTGGGATGAAGCGGCTCGGACCGACCTTACACATACTCTTACGTGAGACAGGTTCCACCGACTGACATGCACTAGTTGCATAAGGTGGCTAGCGGGTGTCTGTCTCTCCCACTTTAGTCGGATCGGATTCGATGAAAAGGGTCCTTATGAAGGGTAAATAGAAATTGGCATATCACGTTGTGGCTTTTGCGTAGGTAAGAAACGTTCTTGCTAGAAACCCATAGCAGCCACGTAAAACATGCAACAACAATTAGAGGACGTCTAACTTGTTTTTGTAGGGCATGCTATGTGATGTGATATGGCCAAAAGGATGTGATGAATGATATATGTGATGTATGAGATTGATCATGTTCTTGTAATAGGAATCACGACTTGCATGTCGATGAGTATGACAACCGGCAGGAGCCATAGGAGTTGTCTTAATTTATTGTATGACCTGCGTGTCAATAAAAATGCCATGTAATTACTTTACTTTATTGCTAACCGTTAGCCATAGTAGTAGAAGTAATAGTTGGCGAGACAACTTCATGAAGACACGATGATGGAGATCATGATGATGGAGATCATGGTGTCATGCCGGTGACGAAGGTGATCATGCCGCGCCTCAAAGATAGAGATCAAAGGCGCAAGATGATATTGGCCATATCACGTCACTTTATGATTTGCATGTGATGTTTGTCCCATTTACATCTTATTTGCTTAGAATGACGGTAGCATAAATAAGATGATCCCTCACTAAAATTTCAAGAGACGTGTTCCCCCTAACTGTGCACCGTTGCGAAGGTTCGTTGTTTCGAAGCACCACGTGATGATCGGGTGTGATAGATTCTAACGTTCGAATACAACGGGTGTTGACGAGCCTAGCATGTACAGACATGGCCTCGGAACACATGCGAAACACTTAGGTTGACTTGACGAGCCTAGCATGTACAGACATGGCCTCGGAACACAAGAGACCGAAAGGTCGAACATGAGTCGTATAACAGATATGATCAACATGGAGATGTTCACCGATGATGACTAGTCCGTCTCACGTGATGATCAGACACGGCCTAGTTTGACTCGGATCATGTATCACTTAGATGACTAGAGGGATGTCTGTCTGAGTGGGAGTTCATTAAATAATCAGATGAACTTAATTATCATGAACATAGTCAAAAGGTCTTTGCAAATTATGTCATAGCTTACGCTTTAGCTCTACTGTTTAAGATATGTTCCTAGAGAAAATTTAGTTGAAAGTTGATAGTAGCAATTATGCGGACTGGGTCCGTAAACTGAGGATTGTCCTCACTGCTGCACAGAAGGCTTATGTCCTTAATGCACCGCTCGGTGTGCTGAACCTCGAGCGTCGTTTGTGGATGTTGCGAACATCTGACATACACGTTTTGATGACTACGTGATAGTTCAGTGCGTAATGTTGAACGGTTTAAAATTGTGGCACCAAAGACGTTTTTGAAACGTCGCAGAACATATGAGATGTTCCAAAGACTGAAATTGGGATTTCAGACTAGTGCCCACGTCAAGAGGTATGAGACCTCTGACAAGTTTCTTAAGCCTGCAAAAATAAAGGAGAAAAGCTCAATCATTGAGCATGTGCTCAGATCGTCTGAGTACCACAATCACTTGAATCGAGTGGGAGTTAATCCTCCAGATGAGATAGTGATGGTTCTCCATAGTCACTGCCACCAAGCTTATTAGAGCTTCGTGATGAACTATAACATATCAGGGATAGACATGATGATCCTTGAGCTATTCGCGATGTTTGACACCGCGAAAGTAGAAATCAAGAAGGAGCATCAATTGTTGATGGTTAGTAAAACCACTAGTTTCTAGAAGGGCAAGGGCAAAAAGGGATACTTCATGAAACAGCAAGTCATTTGGTGCTCTAGTGAAGAATCCTAAGGTTGAACCCAAACCCGAGACTAAGTGCTTCTGTAATGAGGGGAACGGTCACTGAAGCAGTACTACCCTAGATACTTGGTAGATGAGAAGGCAGGCAAGGTCGACGGAAGTATATTGGATATACATTATATGAATGTGTACTTTAGTAGTACTCCTAGCAGCACCAGGGTATTAGATACCGGTTCGGTTGCTAAGTGTTAGTAACTCGAAATAAAAGCTGCGGAATAAATGGAGACTAGCTAAAGGTGAGATGACGATGTGTGTTGGAAGTGTTTCCAAGGTTGATGTGATCAAGCATCACATGCTCCCTCTACCATCGAGATTGGTGTTTGCGTTGAGCATAAACATGATTGGATTATGTTTATCGCAATACGGTTATTCATTTAAGGAGAATAATGGTTACTCTGTTTATTTGAATAATACCTTTAATGGTCTTGCACCTAAAATGAATCTCGATCGCAGTGATACACATGTTCGTGCCAAAAGATATAAGATAGTAATGATAGTACCACATACTTGTGGCACTGCCATTTGAGTCATATTGGTATAGAACGCATGAAGAAGCTCCATGTAGATGGATCTTTGGACTCACTCGTTTTTGAAAAGATTGAGACATGCGAACCATGTCTATTGGTATACATCCATGAAGAAACTCCATGCAGATGGATCGTTTGGACTCACTTGATTTTGAATCACTTGAGACATGCAAATCATACTACATGGGCAAGGTGACTGAAAGGCCTCGTTTTCAGTAAGATGGAACAAGAGAGCAACTTGTTGGAAGTAATACATTTGATGTGTGCAGTCCAATGAGTGCTGAGGCACGCAGTGGATATCAATATGTTCTTACTTCACAGATGATTTGAGTAGATGCTGAGAATATTTACTTGATGAAACACAAGTCTGAATTATTGAAAGGTTCAAGTAATTTCAGAGTGAAGTTGAAGATCGTCGTGACAAGAGGATAAAATGTCTATGATATGATCATAGAGATATCTGAGTTACGAATTTGGCACACAATTAAGACATTGTGGAAAGTGTTTCACAATTAATACCGCCTGGAACACCACAGTGTGATGGTGTGTCCGAACATCATAACTGCACCCTGTTGGATATGGTGCATACCATGATATCTCTTTACCACTATCGTTTATGGGTTAGGCATTAGAGACAACCGCATTCACTTTAAAAGGGGCACCATGCAATTCCGTTGAGACGACACCGTTTAGAGAAACCTAAGTTGTCGTTTCTTAAAAGTTTGGGGCTGCGATGCTTATGTGAAAAAGTTTCAGGCTGATAAGCTCGAACCCAAAGCATATAAATGCAACTTCATAGAATACCCAAAACAGTTGGGTATACCTCCTATTTCAGATCTGGAAGCAAAAATTATTGTTTCTAGAAACGAGTCCTTTCTCAAGGAAAAGTTTCTCTCGAAAGAATTGAGTGGGAGGATGGTGGAGACTTGATGAGGTTATTGAACCATGACTTCAACTAGTGTGTAGCAGGGCACAGGAAGTTGTTCCTGTGGCACCTACACCAATCGAAGTGGAAGCTTATGATAGTGATCATGAAACTTCGGATCAAGTCACTACCAAACCTCGTAGGACGACGAGGATGCGTGCTACTTCAGAGAAGTACGTGATCCTGTCTTGGAAGTCATGTTGCTAGACAACAATGAACCTACGAGCTATGGAGAAGCGATGGTGGGCCCGGATTCCGACGAATGGCTCGAGGCCATGAAATCCGAGAGAGGATCCATGTATAAAAGCAAAGTATAGACTTTGGAAGAAATACTTGATGGTCGTAAGGCTGTTGGGTGAAGATGGATTTTAAGAAGAAGACAGACATGGACGGTAATGTTACCGTCTATGAAGCTCGACTTGTGGCAAAGAGTATTTTCACAAGTTCAAGGAGTTGACTACGATGAGATTTTCTCATCCGTAGCGATGCTTAAGTCCGTCGGAATCATGTTAGCATTAGCTGCATTTATGAAATCTGGCAGATGGATGTCAAAACAAGTTTCCTTACCAGTTTTCATAAGGAAAGGTTGTATGTGATACAATCAGAAAGGTTTTGTCGATCCTAAGGATGCTAAAAGGTATGCTAGCTCCAGCGATCCTTCCATGGCCTAGAGCAAGCATCTCGGAGTCAGAATATACGCTTTTGATGGAGTGATCAAAGTTTTTGGGTTTATACAAAGTTTGTTAGAAACTTGTATTTACAATAAAGTGAGTGGGAGCGCTACAACATTTCTGATTAGTATATGTGAATGACATATTGTTGATCCGAAATGATGTAAAATTTCTGGAAAGCATAAAGGGTTGTTTGAAAGGAGTTTTTCAAAGGAAGACCTGGATAAAGCTGCTTACATATTGGGCATCAAGATCTATAGAGATAGATCAAGACGCCCGATGATACTTTCAAAGAACGCACACCTTGACATGATTTTGAAAGAGTTCAAAATAGATCAGCAAAGAAGGAGTTCTTGGCTGTGTTACAAGGTGTGAGTATTGAGTAAGACTCAAGACCTGACCACAGCAGAAGAGAGAGAAAGGACGAAGGTCGTCCCCTATGCTTTAGACGTAGGCTCTACAGTATGCTATGCTGTGTACCGCACATGAAGTGTGCCTTGCCATGAGTTGGTCAAGGGGTACAATAGTGATCTGGGAATGGATCACATGACAGCGGTCGAACTTATCCTTAGTATCTAGTGGACTAAGGATTTTCTCGATTATGGAGGTGAAAAGGGGTTCGTCGTAAAGGGTTACGTCGATGCGAACTTTGACACTAATCCGGATGACTCTGAGTAGTAAACCGGATTCGTATAGTAGAGCAGTTATTTGAAATGGCTCCAAGTAGCGCGTGGTAGCATCCACAAGATGACATAGATATTCGTAAAGCACACACGGATCTGAAAGGTTCAGACCCGTTGACTAATAACCTCTCTCACAAGCATAACATGATCAAACCAGAACTCGTTGAGTGTTAATCACATAGTGATGTGAACTAGATTGTTGACTCTAGTAAACTCTTTGGATGTTGGTCACATGGTGATGTGACCTGTGAGTGTTAATCACATGGTGATGTGAACTAGATTATTGACTCTAGTGCAAGTGGGAGACTGTTGGAAATATGCCCTAGAGGCAATAATAAATTGGTTATTATTATATTTCCTTGTTCATGATAATCGTTTATTATCCATGCTAGAATTGTATTGATAGGAAACTCAGATACATGTGTGGATACATAGACAACACCATGTCCCTAGTAAGCCTCTAGTTGACTAGCTCGTTGATCAATAGATGGTTACGGTTTCCTGACCATGGACATTGGATGTCGTTGATAACGGGATCACATCATTAGGAGAATGATGTGATGGACAAGACCCAATCCCAAGCCTAGCACAAGATCGTGTAGTTCATTTGCTAAGAGCTTTTCTAATGTCAAGTATCATTTCCTTAGACCATGAGATTGTGCAACTCCCGGATACCGTAGGTATGCTTTGGGTGTACCAAACGTCACAACGTAACTGGGTGGCTATAAAGGTGCACAACAGGTATCTCCGAAAGTGTCTGTTGGGTTGGCACGAATCGAGACTGGGATTTGTCACTCCGTGTAAACGGAGAGGTATCTCTGGGCCCACTCGATAGGACATCATCATAATGTGCACAATGTGACCAAGGAGTTGATTACGGGATGATGTGTTACGGAACGAGTAAAGAGACTTGCCGGTAATGAGATTGAACAAGGTATCGGGATACCGACGATCGAATCTCGGGCAAGTAACATACTGATAGACAAAGGGAATTGTATACGGGATTGATTGAATCCCCGACATCGTGGTTCATCCGATGAGATCATCGTGGAACATGTGGGAGCCAACATGGGTATCCAGATCCCGCTGTTGGTTATTGGCCGGAGAACGTCTCGGTCATGTCTGCATGGTTCCCGAACCCGTAGGGTCTACACACTTAAGGTTCGATGACGCTAGGGTTATAGGGAATAGATATACGTGGTTACCGAATGTTGTTCGGAGGCCCGGATGAGATCCCGGACGTCACGAGGAGTTCCGGAATGGTCCGGAGGTAAAGATTTATATATGGGAAGTCCTGTTTTGGTCACCGGAAAAGTTTCGGGTGCTATCGGTAACGTACCGGGACCACCGGGAGGGTCCCGGGGGTCCACCAGGTGGGGCCACTGGCCCCAGAGGGCTGCGTGGGCCAAGTGTGGGAGGGGACCAGCCCCAGGTGGGCTGGTGCGCCCCCCCACAAGAGGCCCAGGGCGCAGGAAGGGGGGGAAGGGGGAAACCCTAGGCTAAGATGGGCCTAAGGCCCATCTAGTAGGGCGCCCCCCTCTCTCCCCCCCTTGGCCGCCCCCAAGTCCCATCTAGGGCTGGCCGCACCCCTTGGGGGGGGGAACCCTAGATGGGGGCGCAACCCCTCCCCTTCCCCTATATATAGTGGGGGTTTGGGGCTGCCAGAGACATGAGACTTCCTCTCTCTTGGCGCAGCCCTACCCCTCTCCCTCCTCCTCCTCTCCCGCGGTGCTTGGCGAAGCCCTGCAGGATTGCCACGCTCCTCCATCACCACCATGCCGTTGTGCTGCTGCTGGACGGAGTCTTCCCCAACCTCTCCCTCTCTCCTTGCTGGATCAAGGCGTGGGAGACGTCACCGGGCTGCACGTGTGTTGAACGCGGAGGCGCCGTGGTTCGGCCCTTAGATCGGAATCAACTGCGATCTAAATCGCTACGAGTACGACTCCTTCATCCGCGTTCTTGCAACGCTTCCGCATCGCGATCTACAAGGGTATGTAGATGCAGTCCCCTTCCCCTCGTTGCTAGATTACTCCATAGATTGATCTTGGTGATGCGTAGAAATTTTTGAATTTCTGCTACGTTCCCCAACATTGAGATGCCTGGTTTTCAAATTCTAGTAAATCCAAAACTCGTCTGAAATTCATGAAACTTGGCATGCTATCATGGAGCGGCATCAACATGCCGTGATGCAAATTTTGTCCCATTTGGGGCAGGTTTGGGTATATGCTTCTCACAAACCGAATCTTCTCACAACAAGCATGATGGTTTTCGGTAGTAAACGTCCCACCTTTGTGGACGAAATGATATCCATTGCCTTTTATTGCTTTCAAAATTTTTTCTCGTGTCAACATAGAACAACAGGAGTGTTGTGTGATTTTTCGGGGTTCGTTTGGACATTTTTATTCAGTAACTGAGTTTTCAATGCATTTTATGTGCATAATTCAAATTTAAACTACATGCACATGCTCTAGTGCATATAAATTGGTTGAAAAATCAAATATGTGTCCTTGGGTGCATGCTTAGGTCCCATGCAAGAAATTGGAATGAATTTCAAACACCAGGGCACCGTTGATTGCCTGCAAAACATTGAGATGCCTAATTTTTAAATTCTAGTAATTCAAAATTATGTTAACCATTCACGTCACGCCACGTGTCTTGGTTTTAATGGCTGTAGGAGGTGCCGTGCGGACAGCTGCTTGACCTTGACTGAACGGGAGGCGTGCGAGCGCCGTCCGGTGCGCAGGCTGACCGAGAGGCGTGCAAGCTGTCCTTGAGTGCGCGGGCTCACCGGGAAGCGTGCGAGCTGTACGCTGCGTAGGCTCATTGGGAAGCGAGCCCTTTGACTTCCATGGCCGCATGCCTTGCTCGCATCCTCTCCATTAATGGCGCCCAAGCCGCAGTTTAATTCGCTTTTTAAATATATAACACTCATCGCAAACGTTTTAGTTTAGAACACCCGTATGCAAATCGACAGCTTCCCCAGGAAGCCAAGAGAAAATGTGCCGAGCAGGATTTCTGCAGCTCTTGATCGCAAACGTTTTAGATAGAACACCCGTATGCAAAGTGAGAGCAGCGCAGGATTTGTGCATCCCTTCAACGCAAACGGTTATTTTGGATGACCCGTGTGCAACCACGTACAAACAATTTGGTAAGATTTGTCAATCCTTGTAACACTGCGATTTGTCAAAATATGAAGCTACAAATCACTAGCAGCATCTAATTTTTGCAACTAAAATTCAGTAATTAAGCATAAATTTCATTCATAGATTAAGCAGTCGTACTTAATTTATACAAACAGTTCAACTCGACAGTTGTACCGTCTAAACTTTTCCCCAATTGTTGCCAACCATGTACTGAAATAGCTAGTTCAACTATATATAATAGCTAATTTTAAGTACGTTGTATAGTTCCACCACATCTATAGTCAGATGAACTGAACAAAATAGCCCCTAAATACTACTACTACTTGTGGGTCACCAACTTGTGGTATGGAGGGAGTTGTGGCGGCGAGGAGCATGGTGAGCTCGGCGCTGAGCACGGACAGCCACGGTAGATGAGGAGAGCTTGTTCAGGCGACTAAATCATGGAGAGTTTATGAGAAGTTGGGCTAACAAGTCGGGTGGTTAGTGTTGGGCTTATAGGCATAGCGCATACTTTGAATGCGTCCCGCAGCCATGAGATCAAAATATAATCGAAGACATACGATAGGCCTAACGATTGCTTCACGTCAGAGTTAATACGGAAATGTTTTATTTTTCTTTACTCCACATATAAGATTTGTTTTAAGTCAAAACTTCATAAAATTTCCATGATTGAAGAAAGGTGCGCAACAGTCGGTTTTTACTAAATACTGGTTTTCTACAATTTGAAAGGGATAGGCGCGTGGGGCTGGTTTCTAGGAGGAGAAAAGGAAAACGAAATTGTGAGAGAATATTTGGATAGACACCATGTTGGGAAGATATCTGGTGATACCAAGGCTTACGTGGTACCATGATATGGGCTCCTGGGAGCTGTTGAATCTCAGATTCGACGGCCCTGAGGAGTTCTTGAACATTTTACAAAAAAATCATTAAAAGTTTCAAAATTGCGCATAGGTATAGTACCTCTTTAGATGTCGGAGCTGAGATCCAATGGCCAAGAAAGTTGTATAAAAATATTAGTTCTCAAAAAATGTTAATCATGTATTTAAAAAATGCTAAGCGTGTATATACAAAATATTTCTGACATATATGAAAAATGTCGAATGTGTACTAAAAAATTTAAAACGTGTTTAACAAAAAAGGAAAAAATATAATTCAACAGAAAAAATAATAAAATTTATCAAAACAAAAACACAGAGACACAAAAAGAGAAGAATGTGAAAAACGAAAGAAAATAGTGCAAAATAATGGAAATAGAGAAACTTAAGATAGAAACAAAGAAAATAGATGAAAATCAAGAAGGAAACAAATTAAAATGAAGAAAAACATAAAAACAAATGAAATCAGAGAAAGAAACGAAGGAAAATAGAGAAACAAAATAGAAAATCAGATAAGAAAAGAAAAAATAGTAAAAGAAAATAAAGAAAGACAGTGAAGAAACAAAGGAAAAAGAAAAGAAAAACAAATAAAACAGAGAAAGAAAGGAATAAAACCAATGAAAAAACAAAGAAAAACAAGAAAACCAGTGAAGAAACGAAAAAATTGGAAAAAAATTCTTTTTTTAGGGTAAATGTCGCCGCTATTATTAACTCAAAACAAAGTTTGGAATCTCGTCTGCGATCATGCCCAGAACGCAATCTGGAGGTGATCCAAGCCATACCTTACAAAGTTCTTCTCCTACTCCTACTTTAGCTAGCTTATGCGCGGCAACATTTACAGAACGCCTCACCCACGAAACTCGGAAATCCTCAAAGGTTCGAAGCATCGTCTTGATCTCCTCCACCCAAGATCCATTCGCAGCCAAATTCCTCTCGGGGCTATTGATCATTTACACTAGAGCTTGGCTGTCCAGCTCAAGGTGAATTCTTTGAACGTTGATCTCCATTGCCACCATCAGAGCTCTCTTGCATGCTTTAAGCTCAGCAACCTCGGCCTCGTCGACATGAGGGAAGAAATGACACGCGCCTGCGAGAAAAGCACTGTTGTAGTCTCGAAGCACCACCTCTCCTCCACTTTTACCTCCGAACTTTGTTGTAGCGCCGTCAGAGTTTACCTTGACACCCCTCCTCCGGCGTCGTCCATCGCTGCACTACGGTGAGTTTGGCCGCCTGGACCGGCTTCACATGGACCTCCCGCCACTCTCTCTCGTAAAAGAGCACACCCTCTCTATTATTTCATGTGGTTCATCAATTCTCTTTCCATTCCTTGTTTCATTCCTTGCCAACCATAGGGCATAGACTGCATGGATCATCGCTTCCCGCTCATCCGCCTGAGCCTTGGCGAACCATCTAAGCAACCAATTAGCCAGTTCGCTCTGGGCGCCTATGAAACTCAGTGGGGCTGCCACCGTGACTCCCTTTTTCGACCGTAACTGGTTCCAAAACTGTACTGAGTGTTGGCAAGACCAGAATCTATGCATGATGGTCTCCTCCCGTCCACATACGACACAGAACACTCCTGGTTTGATTCTTCGACGCAGCAACTCCGCACCAACAGCTAGACCATTCCTTATAACTCTCCACATATGAATATTGGCTTTATTTGGAGCGCTAGTATCCCATAGATCGAGGTACCCTTGATGTTTATTGACTGAACTTGCTGATTCCGGCCGTCCGGTTTTCAACTTGTTCATGGTCATCCTCAGATGGTAAGCTGAGCGCACCGGGAAAATCCCATTCTTCGTGTAATTCCATGCAAGACAGTCCTCCATCTCTGGCCCACCTATCGCAATCTGTTTAATGTATGAAGCATCATCCAGAGAGAACATATCATCATTTCTATTGTCGTCCCATGCATCGCCAGTATTCACCAGGAGATCAGCCACCTTGGTAACTCCCTGCACAAAAACAGCTCCTAGAGGCCGCATGCTTCTGCTTCTCGGGATCCAATTATCGTGGTGCATATTGATCTTAGTCCCATCGCCAACCCGCCACACAAGGCCCTCTCTCAACAGATCACGCCCATGAAGAATGCTCCGAAAAGTGAATGATCCTCCCGATGGGCAAGTGGCCGACATAATCGTCATATCCGGGAAGTATCGTGCCTTGAGAACCAGAGCACACAACGACATTGGGCACTGTAGAATCCTCCAAGCCTGTTTAGCCAAGACAGCTCGGTTGAAAGCTTATGGATCTCGAAACCCTAGGCCTCCATCCCGCTTGGCATCGCACATCTTCTCCTAAGAGATGCAATGCACCTTCTTATCACCATTTGTTGCCCCCCCACCAGAATTTTGACGAGATAGAAGTCAGGTTCCGGCACATTTTCTTTGTGAGGTGAAAGCAACTCATAGTATAAGTTGGTGTGGCTTGGAGTACAGATTTGACAAGTACCTCCCTTGCGGCCTTTGATAAACCCTGGCGGCCTTTCAAACCATTGACCTTACCCTTTGAGCACTCCGTTACATATCTGAAAGTACCATCTTTTGATCTCCCAAACAGTGTGAGGAGACCCAAGTATCGCTCACCTAGTGCCTCCTTATGAACACCCAGAATGTTTCGCAATTGACCCTTCACTTCATCCTGAGTGCCTTTGCTGAAGAAAATAGACGATTTCTGCAAATTTATACGCTGCCCCGAGGCCTCCTCGTACTACCTAAGGATTTCCTTCAACCAGCATGTTATTTGATGATCCCTCAAGGAAAACAATGTTGTCATCGACGAACAGTAAGTGAGTAACATTGGGGCCAGTGCTCCCAAAAGAAACTCCTTTGATACGATTCTCCTCTTGTGCTCTCTTAAGGAGTGCCGAAAACCCCTCCACACAGAATAAGAATAGGTAGGGCGATAAAGGGTCGCCCTGCCTGAGTCCACGGGAAGGGATAAAGCCCCTAGATAAAGCATCATTCAGCCGGACAGAAAACCTCACAGATGTCACACATCTCATGATCATAGCAATCCATCGCGGATCAAATCCCACCCGGTTCGGTACCTGTTCAAGGAAGATCCACTCGACCCTATCGTAGGCCTTCATCATGTCTAGCTTAACCGCACAAAAAGGTTTCTTCCTCTTTCTGTTCCGAATGGCATGCACACACTCATATGCCACGATTACATTATCTGTTATCACGGAACAAAAGCGCTTTGTTGTTTTGAAATCAACAATGGGAGCAAGCTCTTTAACCTGTTTGCCAACTCCTTTGTTGCTATCTTGTAAAGCACATTACACAGGCTAATCGGTCTGAACTGAGAAAGCAGCTCCGGTGAGTTGACTTTTGGAATCATGACAATGACTGTATCATTAAAACCGTTTGGCGTTGATGCACCCATCAGAAATTCTTTCACCGCCCTGCACACGTCATCCTTAACCAAAGACCAGTGTCTTTGGTAGAAGAGTGCCGGAAGTCCATCTGGTCCGGGCGCCTTTGTAGGCCCCATTTGGAATAATGCTCGCTCTATTTCATCATCTGAGAAAGCTTCCATCAGGCCTTGATTCATCTCCGCCGTGACCAAAGGCACAATATTTTGTAACAGCACATTAGCTCCTGCCGAACCATCGGATGTGAACAAGCGCTCATAAAAAGACGCAGCCAACTCCCTCATATCCTCATCAACTGTACACCGAGATCCGTCGTCACGAAGCAACGCCCTGATAGTGTTTTTCCGTTTCCTGTGTGTGGCCCTGTTCTGGAAATATTTGGTATTTCGATCTCCCGCCTTAAGCTAGTCCACGCGCGATCGTTGTCGATAGAACAACTCTTCCCTGGCATAGATCTCGCGCAGCTTTTCCTCAATGGCGTGGGTCTCCAGTGAGCACCCCGTTTCCGTTGCTCGTGTTTTTGCTGCAACTAGCTGGGTCTTGAGTTTGCTAATTTGGCGCCGGATTGATCCGAAGACCGCCCGAGCCCATCTTTGCATCGAACTCGCAACCCGTCCCAGCCGTTGCATGCATGCATGCACCCCTTGAGCTCCCACGTCTGATGATTCCCATGCTTCAGCCACCATCTCATCATATTTCTCATGGCGAGTCCATGCCTCCTCAAACAGAAAAGGCCTATCCCCCACTAGTCTATGGGTAGGAGCCATCTCCATAGCCCATATCAGTATCGCCTGGTGGTCGGATTCCTCTATCATCACGTGCTCCACAGTTGTCTCGGGGAAAAGATCAAGAAAACTCTCGTTGCACGTGGCTCTATCCAGACGGACCTGTACATTCTCTCCCCCATCTCTCTTGTTGTCCCAAGTATAAGGATAACCCAAAAATCTGAGATCTACTAGGCCGCAGTCAGCCAAGCAGTCTCGAAAATCTTCCATTTGTGCAAAGCTCCTATTATTGCCACCAAGCTGGCAAGCTGGTCCGTTTGGAACATAGCTTCACTGCTCCCGCACATATCCATGGGAGGTTGTCCTGAGCCCTCAAATATCTAATTGCATCCCATGACTTCTTCCGCAGCTCCGTCCTTGGCTCCCCGTAGAATCCAGTGAATCTACAGGATTTTCCCTCCCAAGTTTTCGCTGCATCAATAACATATTGGCTCCAAGGCCTCAAAGAAACCTGCACATTCTCCCTCCACCATAGCGATAAACCACCACTCCTTCCCTGACAATCCACCGTCATGCCACATCTGAAGCCCAAACTCCATTTCAATCTCTCCATCGCCCTTGCTTTCGTTTTTGTTTCACATAAAGAAACCACCGCTGGGTTGTAGGATCGTATCAGATCCCTCAGTTCGCCCACTGTCGAGTCCAACCCCAGTCCTCGACAGTTCCAGGCCAAGAGATTCATGGCATTCGGCGGCCCTGGTCGATAGGGTCCGCCGCTTGGTCATTTCTGTCTTGGATAAGCTCAAACACCGAGGCAGTTTTTCGCCTCGTCTCGCGAATGAACCCATCCTCGCTGCCCCTTCTTTCTGAATCTCCCTTCGCTATCCACACCTGTCTCGGCCTTCTCTTACTATTTCCATCATCGTTCCAAGTGCTTGGCTCCGATCGGTGCCCACCTCCGTAGTCCCGCCCATCCTTCCTCACGTAGTGGCCTTTCCGTCTTCCCCGGGTGCGATGCATGTCGGATCCCCCCAATGGGTCGACCAGACCCGCCTCTGCATGGTACCCGCTAGAACCTCCCTCTCCGTGACGCCGGCCAAGGCCATATCTTTTGTCCTGTGTCTTTCCCTCCCCATCTATTTCCCTTCGCCCCTCTTGCTGGCTCCCCAACCGTTGTTCCATCAGTTTACCTCTAAGGTCATGTTCTCTTCGAGCTTCGAGGCTTTCTCTGAGATCACGCCCATGCGGTGTTTCGGGCTTGTCTCTTGCTCTGTTTGGGCTCGATACCTCACCCCCAGTGTGCTTTGGACGATCACCAGTGCGACCGTCTGAGGTGCGCGAAAATTCAGATTGCAAGTTCCTTTTTGTTGGCATATCCCTAACCCTGGGATGAACAAAATTGTTGTTAGCAGCCTCACCAGTGTGAGAGTTGCCAAAACTGTTGTTACTGCTCGTTGCTCCGGCCATCGAGGGGAAGCCCTCAACCACCCCCCCCCCCCCCCCCCCCCAATTGCATTGTCGAGTCAACCGGAGGCTCACACACCCCTCCACCATGAACCAGTCTTCCACAGTCAAAACAAAAGTGCGGGATCTTCTCATAGTAGAAGTCAAATCAAGTCTTCTCCTTATCGTCCTTCTTTTTCTTTAAACAAATCTAACTAATGAACCCAGCGAACGAAACAAGCAAGTCCAACGAAACCAGCGAACGAGGAAAAATAATATGATCTAGCCGTGTGGCAGCAGACAGACGTGGTGTAATAGCTTCGGCGATACGTATGTGGTCTCGCTATAAGCGAGATATTATATCTGCCCAAGAATTCGTGATCTTATTCCCCGCGGAATAATGAGCAATCGCGCATTGTCAGAATGTTGCGGTAGTGAATGGGTCGGCCCATTTAGCATCATGTTTTTCGTCTTTTTTGCATGTGTTTCCTTTCTGCTGGTTTTTTATTTCAATTTTTTTTCTGTTTCCTATGTTCTTTTGTCATTTGTCTTCACATCTTTATTTTCCAAATTTGTGTATAATTTTGAAATCACGGGCATAATCCGTATGTTTTACGATAGAACATTTTTTAATATTTTAGAACTCGTGCATATTTTTAATAAAATATGAACATTTTAAGTTCGCAATCATTTAATGAAATTTTAATATTTCGTAATTTTAATAAAAAAGAGCAAATATTTTTTAAATCGTGAATATTTTTAGAAATTATGAACTTTCATTGGATTTGCTAAATTTTGGAATTTGGAAACATATTTTTAATAAAAATATCATTTTCATATTTAGAACATTTTTTTATATTTGTAATAGCATAAAAGTAATGACTATGTTTTCAAACTTGTGAACTTTTATTAAGTCCGAGAACATTTTTTCCAATTTACTGAACATTTGTTTTTGACAAATGTCTTATCATAATGTAGAATACTTTAATCTTCCTTTTTTTTAAGTTATCTTTTGTTTCTGTTTTTTTCTCCGAATGGGGTGGGGCTCAAATTAGCGACGTGCCAACCAGGTAAAGCGAGATCCCATGAGGTGCGTGTTTGCTCGCCCTCATGCGCCCTATGCCAGCAGGTGCAATTCTTCAGTGATTTGCTTTCGTCCTGTTTTTTACATACAACAATACAACCGGTATCATAACTTTTCTCAATTCTCTAAAAACACATACTAATATTTTATAAAATAAGGTCCCTATATGATGCCATCATCAATATAGAACTGAAATTGACAATATAAATCAGAGAGTGGAAACGACTTAACTAAGTTTAAAAGGACGACTTAACTATTTTTGGACCATGGTTTCATGTTGATGTGCATATTCAGTTATATACTCCCTCCGTTCCTTAATATAAGACATTTTAGCTTTTTCTTAATTCCACTGGTAGAAAAAAGGCCTTTAGTCCCGGTTCGCAAAGGCCTTTAGTCCCGGCTGTGCAACCGGGACTAAATATGCGTGACTAAAGACCCCCCCCCTTTAGTCGCGCCTCTTACGAACCGTGACTAAAGGCTTTAGTCCCGGTTCTTGTGGCTGACCGGGACTAAAGGCCCGTCCTTTAGTCCCGGTTCTCGTGGCTAACCGAGACTAAAGGCCTCCGCAGGTTTAAACCTGGTTTCTTTGCGAATTTTTTTTATTTTTTTTTTATTTTCAAATTCCTGAATTATTTTAACCTCTAATCTCTAATTACCACTGCCACCCCTCATCACTGCTCAATTTATCCTCTAATTTCTAATCACCCCTCATCATTCCAAATCATCTAACTTCCCGGACGGTCACCCATCCTCTCACTACTCCAGCCTGAGCACGCTTAACTTCCGGGTTCTATTCTCCCTCGTTTCCAAGTCTGCACTTGTTGTTTTCCTGACAATAGTAGGATGTCAATTCTATTAACCCTCAGGAATTTAGCTTGAGCATGAAGTGACACATTTCACTGTTTGAGTTTGAAGCTATTGTTTTAAAAAACAATAATTATTTAGTAACACTAATATTTCTGGAATAATTAGTTTGACCATTGTTTGACCACAGTTTGACCAGATTTGACCAAAATTTTAAAAAAATGAAATAATTATTTAGTAACACTAATATTCTAGAATAATTAGTTTGACCATTGTTTGACCACAGTTTGACCACAATTTGAAATTTTTTGCCTCTCCAGATCTTAAAAGCCCTGTATCTTTTTTTCTGTTAGGTTTTTGAGGATTCTAAAAATGTTTAACGGGGTTCCCCCCGTTAAATTCGGATGTAACTTTTCGAGTAGATGATTTTTCATATAAAAAACTTTTTCATCCGAGTTCGTATGCAAAAGTTATGCCCATTTTAAGAATTTCCAGAGAGATTTTGCAAATAAAGTCGAAATTCATATTTGTTAATTTTCCCAACAACTAGACCACATATCACATGGGAAACTTATTTTATTTTATTTTTTTGACATTTCCATCATTTTCTTTTGTTTTTTCTAAAACTGAAAAGGCGATCCGGGGGGGTAGAGTTTGAAAATGAGGCCTCAAATCCCTTTAGTCGCGGTTGGCCAGACCAACCGGGACTAAAGGTCTAACCCGGTTGGTCTGGCCAACCGCGACTAAAGGTTCGGGCCATTAGTCGCGGTTGGCCAGACCAACCGGGACTAAAGGTCTAACCTTTAGTCCCGGTTGGCCTGGCCAACCGCGACTAAAGGCCTTCGGGCCAGCCTGAGGACCTTTAGTCCCGGTTGGCCAGGCCAACCGGGACTAAAGCCCCTCCCGTCCGCCAGCGCGCGCTGGGCCCAGATAGTTGGTCGCGGGTCTCCTCCCGAACCGCGACTAAAGACCCCTTTGGTCGCGGTTCGATTATTTTGGGGACTAATGGGGGCGTATGGAAGCCTCTTTTTCTACTAGTGTTCGTATGTATGTAGACACATTTAGTATGATTGTTCGCTCATTTTAGCATGTATGTGGTCAATATTTTGAAATAGCTAAAATGTTTTATATTAGGAAACGGGGGGAGTATGATCCATCAACAGTCTACTTCCTATTCCCTCCGTCCGAAAAAGCTTGTCCCTCTTTTAAATGGATGTATCCCTCCGTCCGAAAAAGCTTGTCCCTCTTTCAAATGGATGTATCTAGCTTTTTCGGGCGGAGGGAGTACATCGCAACCATGTCGTTGCTACAAGATGTAAAATTCGCAGCAATAGAGATAATGAATAATTTCAGTACATCACGAAAAGAAAAACAGTAGGCTAACCTTTAAGCTTCACGACAATAGGCAGCAACCTTTAATACGTTCTGCGTCAGAATATATGTGTGATGATGGTCGAGTGTACAGACATCTACGTGTTACATCTTGTACTTAGTACCTTTTTTAATAGAAAATAAGCATTTGACACGTCACCAGATAAAGTGGGCAACAAGATTGTAGCAAGGAGAGGAATCTAAAGGAGGCGCACAAAGTCTGAAAGATGCAACCACATAACTGACATCAGGAGAAAAGAATCCAAACAAGGCAGAAAAGATGACCCACCAAGCTGGTAGTGGTGTCGTACCACAAAGCACACACATGACACAAGGTGATCAAGCCGTAACTAAGCAAAGATTCTAAAGAAACACCCACACGTGACAAGACAACAAAATTGATACTTGGCAGTTGGGAAGAGTGAATCCTTTGGACCCCGGCCGCTATTTCAGATCGGTGGAGGTAGGGTGAGATTTTTTGGTATATATTTTAATACACCATTGTCGATGGCGGCGATGCTGCTGCCCACGGTATACAATAAGTCCTTCCCGCTTCGTCCATGTTGTGATGGTGTGTGGCATCGCTAAAAGGCATGTGAAGCATGGTGTGTCCTCAGATCTGGTTCTCCGGGATAGGGTTTTCTTCTGCACGTTTGTCTCGGTGGCAAGGTCCTATAAACGGATGGTGCAACTGTTTCTCTTGGTTCTCTGGTTGACGAAGGTTGGCCAGCTTTGACCCGTCGAGTAGCGTGTGAGAGTTGTGTTCCCCGACTTCGTCTGGTCGGACCTACAATGTTTTACAATCTTTGATGTTTCCTTCTTTGGCATGGTGATTTGCTACGTAGACTACGGTCGCAGGCATCTTCTGGTCTACATCGCCGATTTCTCAGACGGTATATCTACAAACTCATACACTTCAACAAGTTAGCTCCGTTGGGGTGGAGGCCTAGAGACGGCAACAAGCTTTGATCACTGCACGTCACTGGTGGATGGAGGCGGAAGAAGACTTTGGCACCCCGATAATTTGAATGCATTTTTAAATTTTTGTCAGTGTTTTTTTGTAAGGGTATGTGCCATTCGATATATGGTCTTTGGTCTTTTTGTAGAAACAAATGAACTGGGTGATGCACTATTGTGACCTAGAAAATGTTGGTGCTTCGACTCAATAGATAGGTTAGGATTTTTAGTCCTTGTAGCGAAGAGCTTGGACGGATGGCGGTGCTTCTTCCGCGAGTCAATCTTTTAAGCTTCGATCTCCCTCAAGTCCATCCATCTGGACCGATTAGACAGAGTTCGGGCATCGATTGCTGCCAGCTCCTCAAGGCGGCAAGATTAGAGGTTCTCATCATGCTGAGATTTGGTGTCAGGTTCTTCAAGCGATTGAGGCTTTAGGGCGCCGTTCCTTAGGGACATATGCATGAAGACTCCTCAACTATCACTGACATGGTCAGGCTGGCTCTTGTATGGGAGCGGTGACAGTGGCGCATCAGCGTCTCGTTCTGGTTGTGGCAATAGTCGTTCAGTAGTCCAGAGGGGTTGATGTAATTTTTTAATTTTTGAGGTGCTTTGTACTTCAGGCGAACCTTTATAATAGATTCGAGTTCTTTTCGCAAAAAATGCACTATTATATCTCTTTCGAACATGATTAGGTCTTCGAGCAACTCTAGCAGAGTCACCATAATAGCCGTTATTATGACAGTTTTAGTCGTAAAGGCCACTCTAGTAGAATCGCCATCCCACCCTTGACCGACATATTTTTAAAGGGCGCTCCAAACCAAGCCTGTGAACCTCCATATTTAGAGGTTCTGTGTGTGTGCGTGAGCGGCCTCCATCCAAAAAATGGTTGGTGCGAGTGACATTTTCCTCTCCTGCAGCTCTTTCTGCCTGCGCCTACCCTCCCTCGTCGTAGAGCCCACTTTTAACCGCTTTCAGTCGTCCACATTCCTCACCGAAAATGCACCAATGACGTCATGGCCCCCTCATCCAATTCCATCGGTTTGGAGTCGGATTCAATGACTTCAACGGTTGCTACCCCTTCGGTGTCCGGTCGCCGAGGTCAGTACCTCGTCCACCCTACCAACAAAGAGTCCGACATAGAGGTGGCAAACCTCACGTGTATGCAGCCACCTATCTGCGTCGGTACCACAACTGCCCTCAGCAAAGGGACTGAGGAAGAAGACATGGGAAGGCACATGCCATTCTCCCTTGGGCGTCTTCCCAGTTCTTTGCCGAACAAAAAATAGCGATGAGGTAAAAAACATCATTTGTCTTGTGTTCGATTTTATGTTAGATTGAATGTGAGGTGACAACAGGAAACTGTTGGTGAATGTGCAACGTTTGTGATTTAGCGATGAATTTGTGGGGATAGGTGGTTGACCTTCAAGGACGAATTAATTTCTCGATGATATGATGAGTGATTCCAAACAAATGATGTCGATCTCGATGGTGCATCATTGTCACCTTTTTATCATGTGTCTGCTGAGATACATAATTTAATCAATTAGAACCATCCGGCTCATCGAGGAAGGCTGCAATTTAGGGAGCAAACTTCATGCCCAATGAGTCTATTGTGCTCTTCATGGCATGAGAAGATATCTCCCTCGATGCGGTCGCCGGTAAAGATCAATCGAGCACAAAGTACTGGAAGCACAACAAGGAGCATTTCAAACCTCATCTTGGGTGGAGAACCAATCATACCCTCAAATCTCTCACAAACTGATGGGGTACGATTCAAGATATGTGCAGCCATTGGTCGGGTTGTTTGGAGCAACCGAAGCATGCCCCTGATGACCCACAAGTACAGAGGATCAATTGTAGCTCTTTTTGATAAGTAAGAGTGTCGAACCCAACGAGGAGCAGAAGGAAATGATAAATAGTTTTTAGTAAGGTAATATCTGCAAGTGCTGAAATTGTAAGTAGCGGAGTAGTTTGATAGCAAGATAATTTGAAATGAGCAAGTAACGATAATTGTAAGAAGTATGCAGCAAGGTAGCCCAATCCTTTTGAGGCAAAGGACAGGCCAAAACGGTCTCTTATGATAAGCAAAGTGTTCTTGAGGGTACACGGGAATTTCATCTAGTCACTTTCATCATGTTGGTTTGATTCGTGTTCGCTACTTTGATAATTTGATATGTGGGTGGACCGGTGCTTAGGTGTTGTTCTTACTTGAACAAACCTCCTACTTATAATTAACCATCCCGCAAGCATCCGCAACTATGAGAAAAGTATTAAGAATAAATTCTAATCATAGCATTAAACTTTTGGCTCCAATCGGCCCCTTACGGAATAGCGCATAAACTGGGGTTTAAGCTTTTGTCACTCTCGCAACCCACCATCTATTTAGTACTCCACAATGCATTCCCTTAGGCCCAAATATGGTGAAGTGTCATGTAGTCGATGTTCACATGACACCACTAAGGGAATCACAACATACATATCATCAAAATGTCGAACACATATCAAATTCACATGATTACTTGCAACATGATGTATCCCGTGACCTCAAGAACAAAAGTAACTACTCATAAATAATAAACATGCTCATGATCAGAGGAGTATTAAATAGCATCATGGATATGAACATATAATCTTCCACCAAATAAACCATATAGTAATCAACTACAAGATGTAATCAACACTACTAGTCACCCCCTAGCACCAATGTATAGTTCCGGTAACAAGATTGAATACAAGAGATGAACTAGGGTTTGAGAGGAGATGGTGCTGGTGAAGATGTTGATGGAGATTGCCCTCCCCAAGATGGGAGAGTTGTTGGTGCTGATGATGACGATGATTTTCCCCTCCGGGAGGGAAGTTCCCCCAGCAGAATTGCTCCGCCGGAGGGCAAAAGTGCTCCTGCCCAAGTTCCGCCTCGAGACGGTGGACCTCCGCCCCGAAAGTCTTCTCTTTATTTTTTCTAGGTAAAAATGACTTATATACCAGAAGATGGGCACCAGAGGTGGGCCGAGGAGGCTACAACCCACCAGGACGCGCCTGGGCTGCCTGGCGCGCCCAGGTGGGTTGTGCCCACCTGGTGGCCCCCTCTGGTAGTTATTGGCTCCAATATTTCTTATATATTCCATAAAAAATCTCCTTGAAGTTTCAGCTTGTTTGGAGTTGTGCAGAATAGGTGGCCTGATGTAGCTTTTTCATGTCCAGATTTCGAGCTGCCGGAATTCTCCCTCTTTGTGTGTACCTTGCAAATTATGGGAGAAAAGGCATTAGAATTACTCCAAAAAGCATTATTATGGATAAAATATTATAGATAACAGTAAGAAAATATGATGCAAAATGTACGTATCAACTCCCCCAAGCTTATACCTCGCTTGTCCTCAAGCGAAAACCGAAACATAAAACATGTCCACATGCTTTGAGAGAGAGAGGTGTCGATAAAAAAAATACGAACATAGAAGCATCATGTCGATTATTATAACAGCAACAAATTTAAACATAATACTTTTATCATAGAACTTCTATCATACACTTCCCATGAATAAGTAATAGTTCATCACACAATCGAAGTATAAAGCAAAAACTTTATTAGAAACCAACAAACTATGTTCTCAGTCAACTTTGCAACTACAATTCATCATCTTTTCAGGGAGGGTCACGTGTCGGAGCCTTTAGGCAAGTCCACATACTCAACCATCATATAGTCTTCTATGATTGCTAACACTCACCGAGTACACATGAGCAAAACGTTTCAACCGGACACATAGAAAGGTAGGGGCTTATAGTTTCGCCTCCCAACATACTCACCTCAAGGGTGATGTCAACAATAATAACTCATGCTATCTATATTCAACTGGACATATGTGCCTAGATCTTTCCTCACCACATGATGCTTGCCAAAGGAGAAAAATAAAAAGGAATAGAAGGAAAACTCTGACTCTTTGCATAAAAGTAAATACATAAAAATAAACGATAGGCCCTTCGCAGAGGGAAGCAGAGGTTTCCATGCGCTTATTTGTTTGTATGCTCAATCCCTTAGTGCAAAAGAACGTCACGTTACATTGCCCCTTAAGATGACAACCTTTATTATGCAGTCTGTCGCTTTTATTATTTGTCATCCAAGTTTGTGCAACGCTTAATTTTCTCTTACACTAAACGATCTCAGACTTTTAGAAGCAATTTTTATTGCCTTTTTGCACGGATGACAACTTACTTGAGGGATCTTGCTCAATCCCTAGGTAGCTATGGTGGACACTTGAAAAAGATTTGGGTTTAAGGGTTTTTGGATGCACAAGTAGTATCTCTACTTAGTGCAGAATTTGTGGCTAGCAAAGATAGGGGCAAGCACCACATGTTAAAGGATCTATGACAATATGACTTCTATGTGAATATAAACAAACATAAACCATTAGGTTGTCTTCCTTGTCCAACGTCAACAATTTTGGCATATAATATTTTGATAAGGGCTCACAATCACAAAAGATTTCTAGGATAGTATATTTATATGTGAATCTTCCCTCCCCTTATTAATTCTTGCATGAGTTGCATCATTGACTAATGCTCTGTTTGTTAATCTCTAATAAAATTTCCTACCTATACTTTTCCTTATGTGGTGCTATCAACTACCATAGGATTCGTATATGATCTTATTGATTTATTTCCTTTCTTTTATTTGCTTTCTTTCTCTTTTTCTTTTCTTTATTTGCAACATGAAAGAAAAGAAAGTGAAAACACAAACTAACTTTATTATATAACTTGCACACGATTACAATGATAGATCACTAAGCAAACTCTCAAAGAAGAAAGGATCGAACTAAACTTTATTTCATCTAAAGCAAAAGGATCAAACTAAGATAAGTAAAAGCAAAAATATAGTGGGATGATACGATACTGGGGCATCTCCCCCAAGCTTGGCAGAAGCCAAGCGGAGTGCCCATACCCAATACTCAGTTCTCTTTTGGTGGTGAAGAAGGCGATGTTGGTGAAGAAGAAGAGATCTTGTCCTCGGATTTCCATGGCAGTGGTCCACCATCAAAATAGGAAGAGTGAGTCTCACGGGTCCTGCAACTAGCAGCCAAACTCATACCTTTAAACCTCGCCTCATATTCAAAGACTTGGTTTTGAAGACCATAGATCTGGCTTTGGAGGAAGTTGTTTTGCTCGTTGAGGGTGAAGATGATGTCCTTCATGGGCTTGCCATCCACCTTGAGATCACGGGAAAGCTCCATGATCATGAGGTGATTGGCATTGAGACCACGTTCCACCATCCTCTTGCACCGGAAGACTTCCTGCTCCATAGCTCCAAGCCTGGCTTCCACGGTTCCCGTGCCCTTGGGACCTTGCTCATCGCGAATGTACAGCACCCCCTCATGCATCTGGATGGTTTGAGGGTGCTGCACCACCTCCCGCAGATATGGGTTGATGATGTTCTTGAAAAACCTGTCCTTGGAGGAACCTTAAGAGGCCATGGTAGATGGGATCTGATAGAAAACAGTAAGAAAAGAAAACAGAGGATTTCTCCGCGATACGGTGGTTAACAAGTTCGGGAAGTATAAATAGATTTTTTTAAAATCTTGGGGGACAATTATACGGAAGAAAAATGGAGTATGGAAGGTGTCCCAGGTACGTGATTTTTTTTATCACGTACCTCCTTATTTTGACGATTCTGGAGTGTTCCGGAAGGATTCTTTTATGTGTTCTTCCGGTGTCAAATTTTGGATGATATTGCTTTCAACATTAATAGGCATACCTGAGATATAATGCTTTATTCGTTGCCCATTAACAACCTTCGGGTTAGTACCTTTGGAATTATTTATTTTGATGGCTCCAGACCGGTAAACCTCCTCGATGACATATGGGCCTTCCCATTTCGAGAGGAGCTTTCCTGCAAAGAATCTAAAATGAGAGTTGTACAAAAGAACATATTCTCCGACTTTAAACTCACGCTTTTGGATTCTTTTGTCATGCCATCTTTTAACATTTTCTTTGAATAATTTTGCATTTTTATAAGCTTGGGTTCTCCATTCATCTAATGAGCTTATATCAAATAACCTATTTTCACCAGCAAGTTCGAAATCATAGTTGAGCTCTTTAAGTGCCCAATATGCTTTATGTTCTAACTCAAGAGGCAAATGACAAGCTTTTCCATAAACAATTTTATAAGGAGACATACCCATAGGATTTTTATATGATGTTCTATAAGCCCAAAGTGCATCATCTAATTTCTTAGACCAATTCTTCCTGGACCTATTAACAGTCTTTTACAAAATTAATTTTATTTATCTATTGCTAAGCTCAACTTGACCACTAGACTGAGGACGATAGGGTGATGCAATTTTATGGTTAACATCATACTTGGCAAGCATTTTACGGAAAGCACCATGAATAAAGTGTGACACCATCAGTCATTAAATATCTAGGGACCCAAAACCTTGGGAAAATAACTTCCTTAAGCATTTTAATAGAGGTGTTGTGATCAGCACTACTGGTTGGAATAGCTTCTACCCATTTAGTAACATAATCAACAGCAACCAAAATATGTGTATACCCATTAGAGGAAGGAAAAGGTCTCATGTAATCAAATCCCCAAACATCAAATGGTTCAACAACAAGTGAATAATTCATAGGCATTTCTTGACGCTTACCGATATTACCTATTCTTTGGCATTCATCACAAGATGAGACATACTTACGAGCATCCTTGAAGAGAGTAGGCCAATAAAATCCAGACTGCAAAACCTTATGAGCAGTTCTATCTCCAGCATGATGCCCTCCATAAGCCTCGGAGTGACATTTCCGTAGGATTTGTCCCTGTTCATGCTCAGGTACACAACGTCTAATAATACCATCTACTTCTTCTTTATAAAGATGTGGGTCATCCCAAAAGTAATGTCTCAAATCATAGAAGAATTTTTTATTTTGTTGGTATGTAAAGCTAGGTGGCAAATATTTAGCAACAATGTAATTAGTATAGTCAGCATACCACGGAGTACTATTAGCAACATTTATTGCAGCTAACTGCTCATCAGGAAAACTATCATCAATAGGAAGTGGGTCATCAAGCACATTTTCAAGCCTAGACAAGTCATCAGCTACGGGGTTCTCAGCTCCTTTTCTATCAATAATATGCAAATCAAATTCTTGTAACAAGAGAACCCAACGAATAAGTCTAGGTTTAGCATCTTTCTTTTCCATAAGATATTGTTCGCGCACGAACACGTCACCGTGTACCCTCGACGCCGGGGGTGATGCACCCATCATGTATGCTATTGCATGGAAGCGCAGTACGCAGGCAATCCGGCGGGTGCTTTTGAGAACCCAAAACCCCACACGCCCGGGACGGACCCCATCAGGGTGCGCAGCGGCTATGGGCTGCCCTAGGTCGACCTAATCGCCCCTAGGGCCTCGAGGTTCGCCACCCTGCAACAAGAAGAACAGACGAAGAACGAGGAAGAAGAACTAGGGTTAAGGAGAAAAGATAAAAGATAAAAAGTGGTAGATGATTTGATCGATTGTGTGTTGTTGTTCAATCGGCCGTCACCCCTTAGGTATATAAGAGGCGGCTGGACTTCCCGTGCAAGGAAAAGGTTTGGATTCACGTCCAAAACCCTAGTCAAATTCGGATTGGTTTTATCCGAACTTTCCAAAACTGTTCGGTCTAAAACTGGCTGCACCTTGCGGGTCTTTTTTCAGGTGGTAAACGGCCTTGGATGGAAACGAGCCCAAAAGAAATCTTGACCGTTTCGACGAGACGAACAACTTTTATGTTGAACGTTATTTGATCAGAGGTCATATAGAGGGTCAAATCGCTCGCGCAAAACAGACTACTATTCGCGTTACCCATCAGACACAGTGGCTGATGGGGCGCGCCACTTTTGGCTCGTGACAGGGTTGTATTCGGATGGCTCTAACTTTTGTATAAGAACTCGGATTGGGATGATTTTTATATCAAAATTGATCGTTTCGACGAGACGAAGACAATCTGTTTAGATCATTTTTCCATATGAGGCCGTCTTGGGGCGTAATCAGCCAAATGGTGTTCTGAATACAAAATCTGAGTACTTCAAACACAACTTTGGCCTTAGAGATGAGATCGGATGGCTATGGCCCAAATATCAAAATTTATCCTTTTGACGATACAGAACTTTCTCGCTTTGAACACTTTTTCATTTGAGGCCATCTTAATTGTGTTTTTGACCATGCCAAAATCTGGTGTCAACACATGCCCCTTGTTTTTCGGCAAAACTTGCGTGCCGAAAAATAATTTGCAATATATTTGTTCTAAGGACGATGTCAACACTCCATCGTACATTTATATTTCTCAGGGCAATAATTATGTATCGGCCATGTTTATGCTAAGGGCGATAGTTATTTATCGGCCATGTCTTTGCTTAGGACGATAGTCATATATCGGTCGTTGCTTATTTGAACCTCTTGATGCAACTTGGGTGAAAACTTCTCAACTTATATAACAATCCGATGATAAGATTCCATAGATATGTATCTCAAAGCCATCCCCCGAACCATATTATTCACCCTTTCGCTAGGATTTTGCAGATAATCAACAATAAACTTTCTCCAATCCTTACTTCGTCTGATGACGAATTCCATGGCATAGGTGTTAATGGCATAGTTAAAGAATATGGATAATGTGTAGACTGAAGATGTTTAAACCTTTGGCTTGGTCCTTCATAGTTTTCACTATTTTTCTTCTTCACCTTCGCCGCACTTCTTGTAATGGAAGCTTGCGCATAATTATTATTTTGAGTACTTCCTTTGGGAACCCATGCCATGTTCCTTTCTTCATGTTCTTGTGCACTAAGCTTTTGTAACTCCTTCTTTTGCCAATACGATAAGCCGAGTGAGCACCTCGACTGTGATTTTGTTTCAACCAATGGCAACTTTTTTTGGGCCTTGTGCACCCTCAACTTCTTTTCTTCAGATTTGGCACTGTGATTTTTATCAATTGATTGCTTCACTTCTTTGCCTTTTGTAGCCAATGTCAACACTTTAATTGACTCTTTGTTATCTAAGATCAAATCTGAAGTAGCACACTTACGACCATCTCTTTTCACACGGTAAACTTACTTTACCACCTCTTTCTTCTTCCTTGAGCTCTGGACCGATTCCTTATGATTGAAATGGTCTTTGACGCGTGATTGTTCAAATGTTGATCTTCTTGGAGGTGCATAGTATTGATGAGATGGTCTAAAATAAGATGGAGAATGTGCCCTTGTATGATACATGTCCCATGATGAATATGGATCTATATGAGCATAGGGAGGCATCCACGGCATTGGCATTGGCGGCCCAAAATTAGGATATGAATATGTTGCATTAAAATTCTCAGTTTGCCAATACCGATCCTCATATTTTCGCCTTGGGGGTGATCTTGGTTTCTTTGCATGATTTGGCCGATAAGCATTCTTCTCTTCACTCTTATTTTGATATTTATCCAATAGTTCAGCGAAGGTGATTTTTGATCTCTTATTTCGGCCTTTGTTTTCTTTTGGTTTGCTTTCATCGATCGTTGGATTTGCTTGCTGCCCCCAGTCCTTGGCGTCTCCATTGTAGCTTCGATAGAATTTTCGCCCTCAAGATTATGTTCATTATGCTCTTCAACAACTTCTTTACTTGAAAGCTTGATCCCATCACCTATAGTTTTTACCTTCTCTTTAAATGGATTGGCTTGAAGCAGCCGATGCAGAAACTTTCTGCCATCGGGACCAATCGGAATAGACTGGTCATCTGTTGGTGTCTCAACAAATTTCATTCGTCCTTTATCAATGGTTGATTTAACTATTTGACGAAACATGTTGCAATCCTCAAAATTATGCTTGGACGAATCATGCAACTTACAATACATTCGTCCCTGGACAGATGGCTCAACATGGTGATCAAGAATTCTAATATAATTATTTCTCAAGAACAAATCAAATATTCATACATATTTGAATTGAAGGTATTTTTTTTATTTTCTAGCCAATCTTGCTATGAAAACGGCTTTGGAGTTAAGCAAACAAATGGTTCAGATTTTGTATCGCCCCATTCGGCTATGATTTTTATTTTGCATTCTTTTACCGATGTCATTGGATAAGATATTATACTAGCATCGGTTTTCTGATTATGCGGCTTTGGAGTTAAGCAAACGAATGGTTCAGATTTTGTATCGCCCCATTCGGCTATGATTTTTATTTTGCATTCTTTTACCGATGTCATTGGATATGATATTATACTAGCATCGGTTTTCTAGCCGATCTTGTTGGCCACCCATTCTTCCTTGAAGTGATGCTCACAGCTGCTTGGAATATTTGGATTTTGAGGAATGGACGAACCTTCAGGGGGACGAGGGCTACTTTTGCTGCATGGATATGTAATTTTATTCATGATATCCTTCTATTGTCTCATTGACTCAAGGATACCCTTAGGACTAGACTTGTTGATTGGGTAAACTCCCTCATGTAAAGTAGGCTTTCTTTCTTTTTAGCTTAGGCCTGTAAATATTGTAACCTCTGTATAGTTTGGTTTTGTTTGGTTGAGGCAATAAAGGACTGTGGGGTTTTTACCCTATAGTAAATATTCAAAAAAAGAGGCAAAGAGCACTAATCCTCTTATTTTGGGTTAAACTCTTCAATGCAGCCACCACTACCTCATCTTCTATAATATTGGGCACAACCGCTCTTGTAAATTTTACATTTATTCGGCTATGATCAGGAAGGTGTGAAGCCGAATTATGAACATCTACAGTTGTGTATGGTGCTGAAAATTTACTGACATGAGGTGTAGCATATGACGGTTGAGAGTAACTAGCCGAATAGCTAATAGTAGCATGGCCAATTCTCCTATCCACCGGCATGGTTGAACTAGTATATTGAAAATTAGTTGTCGATGAATAAAAAGGTGAAACACTTTCTTGTATGCTATTGAAATTTTTAACATGAGGTGTCTCAAATTGATTAACCAAACCCATCATGTTGTTCATCGGCATATGGATTTGTGGGGTTGCCGATGCATGAGAGTTGGAGTACATATGGTGCATGTTACTAGTATCATAAGAAGTTGAAGCATGTAAATTACTTTGAATCGGCCTTCACGTAATTAGATGCATGATTGCGAAAACTAGGGCTGGCCGATAGAGTATACTCACTGAACGATCTAGTAACACCATATGAATTATTTGCATCTACAGTAGGGAATTGGGTATTCATATTACCTTTGTATATTGCAAACCCTAGATGACGATCCCTTCATAGCAAGAACAAGCCGGAGACCGTTCAAAGCTTCGCCCCCAGCAGAGTCACCAAAAAGTGTGTTTGCACACGAACACGTCACCGTGTACCCTCGACACCGGGGGTGATGCACCGCAGCTCACGTTGAAGGAGACCCGGCCGGAAGCGCGGCAGGCAGGCAATCTGGCGGGTGCTTTTGAGAACCCGAAACCCCACAAGCCTGGCAGGGACCTTGTCAGGGCGCGCGGCGGCTATGGGCTGCCCTAGGTCGACTTGATCGCCCATAGGGCCTCGAGGTTCGCCGCCCTGCAACAAGAAGAACAGACGAAGAACGAGGAAGAAGAAGAACTAGGGTTAAGGAGAAAAGATAAAAGATAAAAAGTGGTAGATGATTTGGTCGATTGTGTGTTGTTGTTCAATCGGCCGTCACCCCATAGATATATAAGAGGCGGCTGGACTCCCGTGCAAAGAAAAGGTTTGGATTCACATCCAAAACCCTAGTCAAATTTGGATTGGTTTTATCCGAACTTTCCAAAACTGTTCGGTCTAAAATTGGTTGCACCTTGCGGGTCTTTTTTGAGGTGGTAAACGACCTCAGATGGAAACGAGCCCAAAAGCAATCTTGACCGTTTCGACGAGACGTACAACTTTCATGTTCAATGTTTTTTTTATCATAGGTCATATAGAGGGTCAAATCGCTCGCGCAAAACAGACTACTATTCGTGCTACCCATCAGACACAGTGGGTGATGGGGCGCACCACTTTTGGCTCGTGACACGTTTGTATTCGGATGGATCTAACTTTTGCATACGAATTTGGATTGGGACTATTTTTATATCAAAATCGACCGTTTCAACGAGACGGAGACAATTTGTGTAGAAAGTTTTTCCATTTGAGGTCATCTTGGTGGATTAGTCGGCCAAACTGTACTCTGAATATAAGATCTTAGTACTTTGAGCATAGTTTCGGCCTTGGAGATGAAACCGAACGGCAATGGCCCAAACTTCAAAGATGTTCATATCAACAATACAGAACTCTTTCATGTATATCACTTCTCCATTTGAGGCGATCTTAAATAAGTTATTGACCATGCCAAAATCTGGTGTCAACAGATATTTAATAGCAGCATGGTCTGTGTGAACAGTTACTTTGGAATCAACAATATAAGGTCTAAACTTATCACAAGCAAAAACCACTGCTAAGAATTCTTTTTCAGTAGTAGCATAATTTCTTTGAGCACTGTCTAGAGTTTTACTAGCATAATGAATAACATTCAATTTCTTATCAACTCTTTGTCCTAGAACAGCACCCACAGCATAATCACTAGCATCACACATAATTTCAAAAGGCAAGTTCCAATCAGGTGGTTGAACAATAGGTGCAGAAATTAAAGCTTTCTTGAGTGTTTCAAATGCTTCTAAACAATCATCATCAAAAACAAAAGGAATATCCTTTTGCAAAAGATTAGTGGGAGGCCTAGAAATTTTAGAGAAGTCTTTGATAAACCTCCTATAGAAACCAACATGACCTAGGAAACTACGAATACCTTTTATGTCCTTAGGACATGGCATTTTCTCAATTGCATGAACCTTAGCTTGGTCCACTTCAATACCTCTTTCAGAAATTTTATGACCCAAGACAATGCCTTCATTAAGCATGAAGTGGCACTTCTCCCAATTCAAGACAAGATTTGTTTGTTCACATCTCTGCAAAACTCAATCAAGATTGCTTAAACAATCATCAAAAGACTTCCCATAAATAAAAACGTCATCCATGAAAACCTCAACAATCTTTTCACAAAAGTCAGAGAATATAGCAGTCATACATCTTTGAAAGGTAGCAGGTGCATTACATAAACCAAAAGGCATACGTCTATAAACATAGGTTTCAAAAGGACAAGTAAAAGTGGTCTTTTCTTGAGCAGGTTGAGAAATAGGTATTTGTGAAAAGCCAGAATATCCATCAAGGAAGCAAAAGTGTGTGTGCTTAGATAATCTTTCAAGCATTTGATCAATAAAAGGCAAAGGGTAATGATCTTTTCTAGTAGCTTTATTTTTTTTCCGAAATCAATTACCATTCTATAGCCTGTAACAATTCTTTGTGGAATAAATTCATTCTTATCATTAGGAACAACAGTAATACCTCCTTTCTTAGGGACACAATGAACATGACTTACCCATCTACTATCAGCTATAGGATAGATTATACCTGCTTTCAGAAGTTTTAATATTTTCGTTCTTATCACCTCTTTCATCTTCGGATTTAACCGACGTTGGTGATCAACACCTGGTTTAGCATCAAGTTCCATATTAATTTTGTGCTGACATAGAGTGGGACTAATGCCCTTTAAATCATCAAGAGTATATCCAATAGCAGCTCAGTGCTTCCTTAGAACTTTCAATAATCTTTCTTCTTCATGTTCTGAAAGGTTAGCACTGATAATAACATGATATATTTTCTTTTCATCAAGATAAGCATATTTCAAAGTGTCTGGCAATTATTTTAATTCAAACACAGGATCACCTTTAGGTGGAGGAGGACCTCCTAGAGTTTCAATAGGAAAATTGTGTTTAAGTAGAGGACGTTGTTCAAAGAAAATCTTATCTATTTCATTTCTTTCCTGCATAAGAAAATCATTTTCATGGTCTAGCAAGTATTGTTCTAAAGGATCAGTAGGTGGCACAGCAATAGAAGCAAGACCAATTAATTCATCCTTACTAGGCAATTCTTTTTCATAATGATTTCTACTAAACTTGGAAAAAATTAAACTCATGAGACTCATCACCAAAGCTAACACCGACAGTTTGTTTCTTACAATCTATCTTAGCATTAACTATGTTCAAGAAAGGTCTACCAAAGATAATGGGACATAAGTCATCTTGTGGGGAACCAAGAACAAGAAAATTAGTAGGGTATTTTATTTTTCCACACAATACTTCAACATCTCTAACAATCCCAAAAGGTCTTATGGTGTCTCTATTAGCAAGTTTAATAGTAACATCTATGTCTTCTATCTCTGCAGGTGCTATGTATTTCTTAATTTCTTGATATAAAGTGTAAGGAATAACACTCACACTAGCACCCATGTCACATAAACCATGATAACCGTGATCTCCTATTTTAACTGAAATGACAGGCATGCCAACAACTGGTCTATGTTTATCCTTTTTATCGGGTTTAACAATTCTAGCAGCTTCTGCATAGAAGTAAATAACATGCCCATCTATATCTTCTTCTAAGAGATCTTTAACCATAGCAACATTAGGTTCCACTCTAATTTGTTCATTTGGTTTAGGTGCTCTAACATAGCTTTTGTTAACCACAGTTGAAACTTTAGCATGTTCCTTTATCCTTACAGGAAAAGGGGGTTTCTTAATATAAGCAGTAGGAACAACTGGATCAACATTATAGAGTATAGTTTCTTCTTTAACTGGTACTGGTTTTTTAATTTCATCTTTAATAGGTGGGTGATATTTAAACCACTTCTCTTTAGGGAGTTCAACATGCGTAGCAAATGATTCACAAAAGGAGGCTACTATCTCAGAGTCAAGTCCATATTTAGTGCTAAACTTTTGAAAAGCATCGGTATCCATAAAAGATTTAACACAATCATACTTAAGCTTTATACCTGACTCTTTACCTTCGTCGAGTTCCCAATCTTCAGAGTTGCGTTTAATTCTTTTCAAAAGATCCCACCGGAATTCAATAGTATTCTTCATAAAAGAACCATACAAGAAGTATCAAGCATGGTTTGATCATTACGAAAAGCCGATCATAAAAGTTCTGAACAATAATTTCTATTGAGAGCTCATGATTGGGGCATGAATATAACATTGACTTAAGCCTCCCCCAAGCTAGAGCGATACTTTCTCCTTCACGAGGCCAAAAATTATATATATAATTCCGATCACGATGAACTAGATGCATAGGATAAATTTTTTGGTGGAACTCCAATTTCGAACGATTCCAATTCCATGATCCAATATCAGCGCATAGCATATACCATGCTAATGCATTTCCCTTCAAAGATAAAGGGAAAACCTTTTTCATCACCTCATCTCCGGGCAAACCTGCAAGCTTAAACAATCCACAAATTTGTTCTACATATATCAAGTGCATATCAGGATGTTCGATTCCATCTCCTGCATAAGGATTAGCTAGCAGTTGTTCTATCATACCTGAAGGAATTTCATATTCAATATTTTCAGTAGGTGCAGTAGGTTGAGGGGCAATTAATTGTGGTTCCGGACGAGGTGAAGATACCACGAACAAACCCCTCAAAGGATTGTTTTCCATAGTAGCAAATGACAATAAATTTCAGCACACTATATAAATGTTTCCTTACCAAATTCCACTTACCAAAGGTGATCCACTCTCGGGCAACGGCGCCATAAAGTAGCCTTGATGACCCACAAGTATAGGGAATCAATTGTAGCTCTTATGTCGAACCCAACGAGGAGCAGAAGGAAATGACAAGTAGTTTTCAGTAAGGTAATGTCTGCAAGTGCTGAAATTGTAAGTAGCGGAGTAGTTTGATAGCAAGATAATTTGTAACGAGCAAGTAACGATAATTGTAAGAAGTATGCAGCAAGGTAGCCCAATCCTTTTGAGGCAAAGGACATGCCAAAACGGCCTCTTATGATAAGCAAAGTGTTCTTGAGGGTACACGGGAATTTCATCTAGTCACTTTCATCATGTTGTTTTATTCGTATTCGCTACTTTGATAATTTGATATGTGGGTGGACTGGTGCTTAGGTGTTGTTCTTACTTGAACAAACCTCCTACTTATGATTAACCCTCCCGCAAGTATCCGCAACTACGAGGAAAGTATTAAGAATAAATTCTAACCATAGCATTAAACTTTTGGGTCCAATCGGTCCCTTACGAAATAGCGCATAAACTGGGGTTTAAGCTTCTGTCACTCTCGCAACCCACCATCTATTTACTACTCCACAATGCATTCCCTTAGGCCCAAATATGGTGAAGTGTCATGTAGTCGACGTTCACATGACACCACTAAGGGAATCACAACATACATACCATCAAAATATCGAACACATATCAAATTCACATGATTACTTGCAACATGATGTATCCCGTGACCTCAAGAACAAAAGTAAATACTCACAAATAATAAACATGCTCATGATCATAGGAGTATTAAATAGCATCATGGATCTGAACATATAATCTTCCACCAAATAAACCATATAGTAATCAACTACAAGATGTAATCAACACTACTAGTCACCCCCTAGCACCAATCTATAGTTCCGGTAACAAGATTGAATACAAGAGATGAACTAGGGTTTGAGATGAGATGGTGCTGGTGAAGATGTTGATGGAGATTGCCCTCCCCAAGATGGGAGAGTTGTTGGTGATGATGATGACGATGATTTCCCCCTCCGGGAGCGAAGTTCCCCCGACAGAATTGCTCCGCCGGAGGGCAAAAGTGCTCCTGCCCAAGTTCCGCCTCGAGACGGCGGCGCTCCGCCGCGAAAGTCTTCTCCTTAATTTTTTGTAGGTAAAAATGACTTATATACCAGAAGATGGGCACCAGAGGTGGGCCGAGGAGGCTACAACCCACCTGGTGGCCCCCTCTGGTAGTTATTGACTCCAATATTTCTTATATATTCCATAAAAAATCTCCGTGAAGTTTCAGCTTGTTTGGAGTTGTGCAGAATAGGTGGCCTGATGTAGCTTTTTCAGGTCCAGATTTCCAGCTGCCGAAATTCTCCCTCTTGGTGTGTACCTTGCAAATTATAAGAGAAAAGGCATTAGAATTACTCCAAAAAGCATTATTATGGATAAAACATTATAAATAACAGTAAGAAAAGATGATGCAAAATGGATGTATCGGCCCCCACCCCCCCATCGGTGTCACTATTAACCAGTATCTAAGCAATCTCGTTGTTTTTTATTGTGATATTTGAATGACTTTGAGCATTGTTATAAAATTGAGCATTGTTTTTGTTTTTGGATGACATAACCTAAGAGAGGTACCAACAAATGACCAAGTCGAAGGGCAAATCATTTGGCCTCTAACATTGTTGAAATTTGTTGGAAGGCCATGAGAAGTGGAAGTCGAGGAATGATGACGACAATCCAAAAATCGGGAAGTGCAATTGTTCAAGATGATGATGGTGATGGAGAGGAAAGGGAAAATGTGCCTAGAAGTCGCATTCTGACGTCTAGCATGGGTCGACCCAGGGGGAAGAGACGAGGTGAGAAGCCCAAGATACAAGGGGAGTTGGATGGGATGAAAAAGATATTGATAGGTTGAGGAGGACAAGAAATAATTACGCCGAGAAGAGGAGGCGGGAAAAGCTAGAGATGAAGGAGAAGAAGAATTAAGAGAAGAGGGTGAGATGGGATGCTAAAGGGAGCAGACGACATCTGGAAGAGATGGAGGTGCGTAGGCATCAAATTCAGGAGCATTGGGAGATAATTTGATGCATAGCCAAGGAGAATCAGTTCATCATGTCAAATTTGCACCAAATGGAGTTAGTGGCACGAGCATTCTGGGAGAAGGCGTGAATGGTGCTCATACATTCCAGGAACCTTGAATGAGGGGGCAATGCACATATCAGAGGAGAATGGGACGGTCACACACCAGAGAAGGGGACAATGCACATGACAGTGAAGGGGACAATGCAAAGTCAGAGAAGGGGACAATGCACACGTGGGTGATGGGGACGGTGCACACGCCAACAGCAAGTGGTTTGTAAATCTCGCCAGTTTAAATGCTTTTTTAATGCAACTTCTTAAAAACGAATGCATTTTGGTTGATGTAGAAAACATTTAAATTTGGAGAGAACCAAAGTGTTTGAATTACGAAACGAGTAAAAAAATGAAGATTGGGATGTGGCGCCTCTGAGTTTGCGCGTCTTCTGGCCAGCCTCCAATTGCTTATGGAACGCGCTCCAATGCATTACGGTGATTGCCGATATGACGACTCTGCTAGAGTTGCTCTTAGTATTAATCGATATTTGGTCCTAGTTATACCGAACTCTATTTACTATTATACATATAAAACGAAAGCCGGGCATGACCATTCACACCGTTTGCCCCAAGAGCGAACCTTCTCCTTTTTCATCTCCTCGTCCTCTAATTTTTACCTTGCCACCAGAGTAATTTTCCGCATCATCCCGAAATCTCCAAGCCGTGAATGTGGATCCACGATTTTGTCATCCCGCCCCACCACAAGTCCGCTTCTTTCCGCTTCACCTCATGCGCCCCTTTTTTTATCGACGACCATGGTCAACGGTGCTACATCTCACACTACCAACCCTCTAAAATCCGAAGGGTGTTGTGTCATTCGACGCCAATAATCCTTCGTCCCTTCTCCACCTTCCTCCTTTTTCATCCCCTTCTTCCTCCGGCCTCTTCTCCCTCGCCGTTGCGGCTGCATCACACCGGCATAACATTTGCGTCCGACAGTCGTGGGCTGTTCGCTCGTTAGACCAAAGCGAACGTTCCGAGAAGAACCAATTCTACTTATGAATTCATGCTTTACACCCAAGAATTTCACATTGGATGTAAAAATATTTGGCAGCTAAAGCAATGGTGTGTAGATTGTGGAATCGCTTTACAGCACGCGGTGGAACACGGATCCTCCAATCCAAGTATCCCAAACCCTTCAAAGCTTTTCCCCGAGCACCTACCACTACGAAGCAAAGCCAGAGAGAAACCCCCATTCCCCTCCCAAGCCCCAACCAACCTTTTCTCCCCCAAAACGATGGCCGAGGTACAGCCGTCGCCGTCGTCGCCGTCGCCGCCGCCGCGCGCAGCCGGCGGCGATCCCGAGGATCCGCCCCTGCCGCCGCCGATGCCTCCGCAGCCGCAGCCGCAGCCGCAGCCGCGCGAGGGGGGCGGCGGCCGGTCGGAGGACGAGGAGGATCCCCCCTCCCCGCCGCTGCCTCAGTCCACCACCGTCCCCATCTCCAACGCCGCCCAGTACATCCCGCGCGTCGCGGACCACACGACCAGCGCCGGGGGCGACGGCCGGTCCTGGTACTCTTGGAACGGCCGCACCAAGGACCGCCGCCGCCAGACGCCCCCTCCTCCCCAGAGGCAGTACCCGCAGTCGCAGCCGTATCCGCAACCGCGGCCGCAGCCGCAGCAGTGGGTCACGCCGGAGCCGAAGCCGCGGCCGCAGCTGCCGCACGTGGCGGACTCGCCGCCTGTGCCCGCGCGGGCCGCGCCATCGACGGTGCCGGCGCCGGGCCCGACCAGGTCCGTCGAACGGGACCGCCGGCCCGTGCCCGACATCATGTACAGGAAACGCCGCACGGCGACGCTGCAGCGCACGGCGCTGTTCGCGCGGCTCGTGGCCGCGGCGCTCTGCCTGGCGGCGCTCGCGGTGCTCGCCGCCGATACCCGCAAGGGCTGGGCCCTCGACTCCTACAGCAACTACACCCAGTTACGGTAAGCAAATAAAAGATTTCTTCTCATAATTCAATTCACAAAATCTCCCGGTTTGTTCGGTTAGGGTTCTTCAATTGGTGATTTCCCTGACGATGGTGTGCTCTGCTGCTGCGCAGGTACTCGGAGGCTGTCAATGTGATCGGATTCGTGTACTCGGTGTTCCAGTTCTTTGCACTAGCGCTGCACTTGACGAGGAAGAGACATTTGATTCCCCGGCCCAAGGGCGATTATTTCGACTTCACCATGGATCAGGTTTGCATCTCAGAGTCTCTTGTTCCTTTTCATAGGTATCTTTAGTATTGTGCCGCCTGCAAGTCATGTGATCTTAGAAGGGAATAAGGGCAAGGTACAAAGTCATCATGGTGAAGCTAAGTATAAACTTTAGAAGATTCTGAGGATGTCTTTCTTGTGATTAGTGATTTGCTCCTTTATGCTGTGTTGCAATTTTGCAGTCAGCTTGATTGTGCTTCATGGTATTGGTATGCTCGAAATGCATACATTCTGATTGCCCCAACTTGCATTAGAATTCTAGAAACTGAACAAAGCCTTATAGTCTTTAATTGCTGTTTAGTGTTAGCTGACAATTGTCTAGCTCAAGTTCTCCAGTGAACACTGCAATATTCAAAACAATTTGGTTCTAATATATGCAGCATTACTGTGGATTGCAAAGTGGATGATTGGGTTTAGCATGCATATTACCTTGTGTCCTATAGTGATATCTGATATGCATACTTCATATATGACGATGGACAACCATGGCTTTGATATGTCTTGATATGTTTGCTTCATTACAAACAAGTGAACTATTAATGAGTGAAAACTGAGAATTGTTGCTGTCTTCCAAAGGAATAAGACCAGTTTCACTTTTCTGCCTTAAATGGTATTCTGAAGTCAAATGCTACAATTGGTCATTGAATTTTGTATTCAGGTCTACTAGTGCACTAATCCTTACTTTCACATTGTAATAAAAAATTCGAGAAAAAAATCAACAGTACTCATATAAAATGTATATAGTGTCACAATATTCAAGTTCTGAATTCAATACATAACTCAATAATCAAAAAAATAATTCTACTGTGAATAGTACCAGCATGGTATCATTCAATTTAGGTTTGAATGTGATACTATTTACAGCCTGTTTTGCCTCTTTTTGTGTATCAAGTTGTGAATCGAATTCAGATTTGAAATTTGTATCATGGTACATAAATATATATCTATATCCCCATGGAAAGCAGGGAGGGGGGGGGGGGGGGGTGGGTATAGAATACACTAGCAGCCTTAAGGTGTACTAGTGTACTAGGCCTCGAAAGAACACATCTAAAGTTGTGTCAAATACGTCTGAGTTTGATTTATGCCATAGACATAATATATGTACTATGCCGCAAAATTTCATTTCCGAATCCGATTTAAAGCTTCATACACAAAATAGACAAATCATGGTATGAATGCCAAGTCAAAATCTGGTCTGAATAGTATCCTGGTGGTACTATCCTATCGGTACTATTCACTGATGGTTTTGTCCTATACATTTCTTCAGTTGTATGTCGAACGTAAATCTAAAAAATTATGACATGGTATATACATGCATGTGCTGTTAACTGTTTTCAAGACTTTTTAGATGTTGAACTAGGGGTCTAGTGCACCCAATATGTCCCCAGGAAATGGTTGCTATGAATATACTATTAGCTCTGTGCTCCTTGGTAATACCTTCATTATGGTGATAGCGCATTAGCCATTAGGCCTATGCTTGTGCATATCATTTCATTTTAATTTTTGTGTAGAGACTGGCCTTTTCCCATATATTTCTCTCATGTGTGATTTCCTGACCTGGTTGTGTGGCAGCATGACCACATCATGTCCAGTGCATGTGTCAGCGATCAGTTGGTTTAGATGAACCAACAAAGTAAAGAGGGCAAAAAGCAGGAGGAATATGTCATTTGAACTATGTGTTGGAGTTGCTCCTTTGTTCACCTTTGGTTTCTTTTGCTAGCTATACAAATTGAAATGCAAATTAAATATATTCCCGATAACTAAATTCACTTTGTCACAGCTAAACCATTTTCTCGGGACCATTTTTTTTTCATGTTCCATGTGGTAGCTTCCTAGGGCCTTGCCTTCATGTGTGCTTGTTTTGTACAGGCTGTACTCATAAATTTTAGTTGTTAATTTTTCGTTCATTCTTTTCTGTTTGTACCAAACAAACTTGCTTTCCCTGACATACAATTCGTCAGTTCTTCAATCTCTGCAAGGGGAGATCAGTTCTTAATTATTTATTTTATATGTATTGCAGGTCCTGGCATACCTCTTGATATCATCATCGTCATCAGCAACCGCGCGAGTAAGCGATTGGATCGACAACTGGGGGAGCGATACTTTTCCGAATATGGCGAACAGCTCCATCATCATATCTTTCCTGGCATTCGTGGTTTTTGCCATCAACTCCCTCATCTCCGCATACAATCTGTTCCGCCGAGATCTTTAGCTGCATCTAACAATTATTAACAGTTACATGTTGTCGATTTTTCATTTCTGGACGAAGATTCCAGTGCAGACTATGTTGTGTTGTAAATGTGTATGATCGAATGACTGCAAGTGTTGAGTTCTAAACTTCCAGTAATGATATCCATGCGTCCATAGCTGCTGCTGCATGTTTATGTAATCAGCAAATTTCTGAAAATTACAATATTGTAGCACCTGGATTTCTTCAAGATATGTTGTTTTGGACATAGGAAAAAAGACCCGTAGTACTCCCTCCTATCTTCAAGATATGTTGATTGTACATAGGAAGTTTGATCACTCAACTAGCTGAGTATTGCCCTGATATGTTCCAGCGCAAGTAAAGCTGTCGTTCTATGAACAGATCTGCTCAGGGCCAACCCTGATCTGAACAAAGCTACTCGTTCCGTAACGTAATATAAGACATTTTTTCACATGGGGTCTTGGTTCATAGGTAAACCTTGCCAGGGCATATTAGGATCAGTTCCACAAAGCCTGTTGGAGTAAATGACCACGGGTAGCCTCATCAGCCCCCCATGGTATTTCAAGACATCGGGGCCGGCTGCGCCCCTCAAGCGTCAAAGTCAAAGGACCGCCTTCTTGGGGCCGGCTGGCCCAGGCGGCCGGTTGCTAGAAAGCGGCGGAATCCAGAAGGCAGCCTCGAGGTGGGCCGACTCCTAGCAGGCGGCCTCCAGAGAGGCCGGCTCCTAGCAGGCGGCCCCCCATACCCTTGAAGTTAGCGCCCCATTACCATGACAGGACGGGGTCGGGCCACCTCCACGTCCGACAGCTCCCATGTACACATCCGGCACGGGTCCCGGTGCCCGCTCATGCGGCTAATGATGTGGGGCCGGGCTTGGAGGGGAAGCACTCGGCGCGCCACATAGGCAGCCAGCAGGTCCGAGCCCTTGAGGCCCTCCATCTCCGTCATCACCTGAAGTCGGGCGAGGGCGGCGCCGGAGGCGGCCGATAGGGCGCTCGGCTTGTACTGCCAGTTAGCGCGCGGCTCAGCAGGCGGGCCGACTACGTAAGCCGGCAAGTTGATGTAGTCCAACGTCGAATGAAGGTTCTTAATGTAAAAGTAGGACTTCTGCCACAGTTTGGCCGATTGCAGCAGGGAGACAGACGGGAAGCGGTTCCCAGCACCCGGACGCCGCACCGCCACGCAGGCTCCGCACTGGGCCGCCGTGCCCTTGGCGGCGGTGCCAAGCTTGAGGTAGAAGCACTCTCCCCAGAGATCAAAGGTGGGAAGAATACCGAGGTAGTCTTCGCAGAGGGTGACGAAGGCGGCCAACAGCATCACCGTGTTTGGCGTGAGGTGGTGCGGCTGGACTCGATAGAAGTTGAGGAAGGAGCGCAAAAAGCCGCTCGCCGGAAGGCCGAAGCCACGAAGAAAATGAGACCGAAAGACAACGCGCTCGCTGTCCTCCGGCGCCGGCGAGATTTCCGCCTCGGGGGGGGGGGGGGGACGCGCACCTTCGCGTGCGCTTGATGGGGCAGACGCCGCGTTTGGTGGAGAAAGGCGAGATGATCCTCGTGAACGTTGGAGCCGTCCCAGTCGCCAGCCCGTAAGCGCGCCATGGACTTAGGCACTCGAAGGAGGAGCGGCGCGGCCACAAGCAAATGAATCCGCAGCGGAGCAACGAAGCCGCGGCGAAAAGAAGACCGGCAACGGTGGGCCGCGGCGGCGCCTCGGCAAGATGAAGGAGCTCTGCGGCGGCGAAGAGGGGAGGAAGAATGGCGAAGGCAAAGGGAGAGGACGACGCGTGTGCGTCTGCCGCACCTCCCCCTACTTATAGCCCCAGGCTGCGAAGCCGAGGGGGCGAGAGGTGGGGGGGGGGGTCGTGGAATTAACTGTGCCCCACTCCCCCACGATCCCACGATTACCGCGCCAATAAAGGCGTGTATTAACTGTCGCGGAAGCCCAAACGTCTGCCTCGGCCGCAGCGGATCCGTGCGCGTGCCGAGGCCCTGTAATGGCGGGGCCCGGCCTGCAGCGACGTCCCGTCGCGCGCGTGGGCTGGCAGGCCGGCCTGGCCTGCTGGCGCCGCGTGGTGTGCGGGCAATGGGCGGCAAACCTAACGTTCGGCTGGCGTGCCGCCTGGCCCCCGCCACGACGTTTCGAAATCACCAGGTGGCCTGCCTGGTCATGGCCGGCTCCTGACAGCCGGCACTCCAGAAGACGGACAAGGCCAAGTTACCGGACCAATCAGAGTAGGAAGCTGCTGAGGCTTCTCGCCTTTTCAGCCGCGGCGCCTCACCAGCTTCGGGGACTACTGTGGGAGTAAATAACCACGGATAGCCTCATCAGCCCCCCATGGTATTCCAAGACATCGGGGCCGGCTGCGCCCCTCAAGCGTCAAAGACAAATGACCGCCTTCTTGGGGCCGACTGGCCCAGGCGGCCGGCTGCCAGAAGGCGGCGGAATCCAGAAGGTAGCCTCGAGGTGGGCCGACTCCTAGTAGGCGCCCCCCGTACCCTTGAAGTTAGCGCCCCATTACCACGACGAGACGGGGCGTGGCTACAGTGCAGCCTGCCACCCCCTAATCCAGGGCATAACGTGGCCACAGTGCAGCGTACCGGGCGGACACCCCTTGCCCGGCGCGACACTGTTGCCACGCCGCCCGTGACATCATCCATGGCAGAGGAGGCCATGCTCCCACGACGGGCTGTCAGTACGGCCTGTAGGCGGCGGGCCCTACCTGTCCATGAGATGCCAGAAGGCGGCAGGCCCTGACTAGACGGCGCAGAGGAGGACCGACTCCGAGCAGGCGGCCTTCCACTTCCCTTGGAGTCCGTGCGCCATTAACCAGATAAGACGGGGTGTGGCTACAATGAGCGCCCACCAGGCGGCGGGACTGTAGCCACGCTCCCCCCAATAAAGCCTCCATCATCACAGACGAGGCTACAGTGCAGAGCCACCGACAGGACCCGCAGGCGGCGGGCCCTACCTATCGGCCGAGAACGCGGCAGCCGGCAGGACCCAGCAGCCGGCGGAGAAGCCGGCGACCAGAGACACTGACGACCGGGTCCTACATCCGGCCGGATTACCATTGTACCCCTGGGGGTAGGCCTATATAAACCCCCAGGCCATCCCATGCAAGGGGTTCAGATCTTTAGACAACACACACACACCACGTAGGGAGAAAGGAGTAGAGCTGGCCTTCTTCTTCTTCTTCTTCTTCTTCTTCCCCTAGCCAAACAGCTCAAGGAGCAAGCTTGTAGCTACTTTGTTGGGATAGTGATCATGAGGAGACCCCGCAGAGCAGGACTAGGGGTGTTATCTCCTAGGAGAGCCCCGAACCTGGGTAAGATTCGCCGGCGCAAGCTATCTTGCTCACTCTCACTTCTAGAGCCCGGCGATGTACTCTTGACCCCCTCCATGTTAAGCCATCCCTTGGCATATGTCGCACCAAACCTCTGACATTTGGCGCCCACCGTGGGGCCAGGTGCACCGTCGTCCGGAAACATGTTCTGGATGGGAACCCTCTTCCTCCCTGGCGAGCGCAGCCAGCATGCCAGATGGCGTTTGCGCCGACGCGCTGCAAGGCACGGAAGTCGCTTGCGCGGCCAGCTGCCTCGCTGATCTCATCGGCGGGATCCGCCTCTCCGACGAGCTCACGTCAGACGCGGGTGCAGCTAGCTCCAAGAGCTGCCTCATCGACCTCCTTGGCAAGCTCGACATCGCCAACGAGCCAGCCTCTGACCTGGAGTCAGTTGGCTCCACCGACCCGATACTCGTTGACTCTGACACGGCATCGCTTGACGCCTTCCCCACCAACGTGGTGGTCATCGACGACTCGCTCCCTCCTGCGACCAGCGACGCCAGCGCCAGCACCGTCACGGAGGTGCTGGTCATCAGCCACGAGGGAGCCTCGGATGGAGCCACCCACGACCCGTTGCAGGTGGCAATGCGGGACCTTTCCGCACCCATAGCGGCAGATGTCAACGGCAAGACGCTGGAAGCCTGCCGCATCGCACTCGTCGAGAGCGCAAAAAAGCTAGCTACCATGAGGCACCTCACCGGGGCCTACCAGCACGAGATCGACCGCGCCGTCTGCGGCACACCGGCTGCTGGCGGGCCCAGCCACGTGGGCACGGTCCGACAACGCGGCGCAGCCATCGCCAGCATGCTGGGCGCCGACCGCCCAGTCTACGCCACGCCTATGGAGAACTTGCGTGTTGCCCAGGCGGCAGCGGACGAGCTGGAGCACCTGGAAGGCGACGAGCGTTGCTGCATGACAGAGTGCGTTCAGCAGCTCATCGACGCGGCTGCCGCGCAACAAGAAGCCGACCGCCGCGTGGAAGAACCGGGCGCGCATGCCGAGAATCCCTCCCGCCCTGAGAGCAAGGCGCGACCTCCCGGATATCGACAGCAGGCGGCGCCCGCGATCGCAGAGACCAAGAGCCGGCTGCTAGCCGCAGCCGCACCCGCATCACCATCGAGCGCGACCAAGACGGCCGCCCGCGAGCAGTGGAACGGCGGGACGATCGACCGCCTCCTCCTCCTCCTCACAGGGAGAGGCGTGCTTCCCCGCCGCCTGTTGAGCACCCAAATCTTAGCGGCCGGCTGGGCCGCCGCGAAGGAATCGGAGAGAATGATGCCCGCCATCGGATTGACCGCCTGGCGCGATCCCTAGCACTAGAAGAAGAAGATGCAATCGGCCCGCCTTGTTTCGCCCTCCGCATTCGCGATGAGCCCTTTCCAAAGGGTTCTCGCTCCCACGAGATACGCCCAAGTACAACAGCTCGGTGAAGCCGGAAGATTGGCTGGTCGACTACTCCACCGCTGTCAACATAGCAAACGGCAACAAACGCGTTGCCGTGAAGTATGTCCCCCTCATGCTTCAGGGCACGACCCGGACTTGGCTGAACAACCTCAAGCCCTACAGCGTCAACAATTGGGTAGATTTCACCGAAGTCTTCATCCGCAACTTCACCAGCACCTACCGAGTCCCGCCATCTCTCTTTGTGCGTCCAAGGCGCCACCGAGTCCACCCGCGACTACCTGATGCAGTGGGCCGAACTGCGCAACTCCTGCGAAGGGGTGCACGAGGTGCAAGCCATAGAATACTTCACCGCCGGGTGCCGAGAAGGCACCCTACTCAAGCACCGACTCCTCTGCGACGAGCCGGCTACACTCGACGAACTACTAATCATAGCAGACAAGTATGCCACCGCCGAATCCTCCATGAAGTCGGAGCTTCAGGTGGACGCGTCCGGGAAGGTGCTCCCTCCGGCTCCTCGAACGTCGGCGGGTGACACCAGTCGGCGCCAGCAGCAGAACGACAACAAGAGCAAAGCCCCGCTGCCGGCTTCCACCAGCCGGCAGGTGGCAACAGTTGAAGACCAGCGGCCGGAGGGGCAACCCGGCCCTAAGCGTCAGAAAGGCGGCAAGCCAGCTTGGCTGCCCGCCTTCTCCTATGGGCAAACCCTCGATGCTCCTTGCAATTTCCATAGCGGTGCGAAGCCGTCCAACCACACCACCCGGAAGTTCCACTGGCTCACCCGAATCTCCAAGGCCGAAGGACTACTGCCTCCGCCGCCTGCTGGCCAGCCGGCACCGCCTCCTCCTCAGCAGCAGCCAGCCCGTCCAGTCGCCGCCATTCAAGACGAATTCCCTGAAGAACACGGAGCCTACATTGTCTTCACCAGCCTGGCCGACGACAAGCATAGCCGACGTCAGCAGCACCGAGAGGTGAATGCTGTCGCTTCAGATGCCCCAGATTTCATGCACTGGTCCAAAAATCCCATCAGCTGGAGTCGTGCCGACCACCCAGAAGTGATACCTTCTCCGGGTTCCTATGCCTTGGTGTTGGATGCCACCTTTGCAACAGAGAGGCAAGCTGCCCGTTTCTCCCGGATTCTGATAGACGGCGGTAGCAGCATCAACATCCTTTACCGTGACACTATGGAGATGAAGGAAATATGCCCTAGAGGCAATAATAAAGTTATTATTTATTTCCTTATTTCATGATAAATGTTTATTATTCATGCTAGAATTGTATTAACCGGAAACTTAGTACATGTCTGAATACATAGACAAAACATAAGTGTCCCTAGTATGCCTCTACTTGACTAGCTCGTTTATCAAAGATGGTTATGTTTCCTAACCATAGACATGTGTTGTCATTTGATGAACGGGGTCACATCATTAGAAGAATGATGTGATGGACAAGACCCATCCGTTAGCTTAGCATTATGATCGCTAAGTTTTATTGCTATTGCTTTCTTCATGACTTATACATGTTCCTCTGACTATGAGATTATGCAACTCCCGAATACCGGAGGAACACCTTGTGTGCTACCAAACGTCACAACGTAACTGGGTGATTATAAAGATGCTCTACAGGTGTCTCCGATGGTGTTTGTTGGGTTGGCACAGATCGAGATTAGGATTTGTCACTCCGTGTTTTGGAGAGGTATCTCTGGGTCCTCTCGGTAATGCACATCACTATAAGCCTTGCAAGCAATGTGACTAATGAGTTAGTTGCGGGATGATGCATTACGGAACGAGTAAAGATACTTGCCGGTAACAAGATTGAACTAGGTATGATGATACCGACGATCAAATCTCGGGCAAGTAACATACCGATGACAAAGGGAACAACGTATGTTGTTATGCGGTTTGACCGATAAAGATCTTCGTAGAATATGTATAACCAATATGAGCATCCAGGTTCCGTTATTGGTTATTGAGGACGAGTCTCGGCAATGTCTACATAGTTCTTGAACCCGTAGGGTCCGCAAGCTTAACGTTCGATGACGATCGGTATTATGAGTTTATGTGTTTTGATGGACCGAAGGTTGTTTGGAGTCCCGGATGTGATCACTGACATGAGGAGGAGTCTCTAAATGGTTGAGACATAAAGATTGATATATTGGAAGGCTATGTTTGGACATCGGAAAGGTTCCGAGTGGTTCGGGCATTTTTCCGAAGTACCGGGAGGTTACCGGAACCCCCTGGGGAGTTAATGGGCCTTAATGGGCCATGGTGGAAGAGAGGAGGAGGCAGCCAAGGTGGGGGCGTGCCCCCCCAAGCCCAATCTGAATTGGGAGGGGGGCCGGCCCCCCTTTCCTTCTCTGCCTCTCCCTCTTCCTTCTTCTCCTACTCCAACTAGGGAAGGGTGAAACCTACTCCTACTGGGAGTAGGACTCCCCCCCTTGGGCGCGCCATAGAGAGGGTCGGCCCTCCCCTCCTCCACTCCTTTATATACGGGGGAGGGGGGCACCCCATAGACACACAAGTTGATTGTTTAGCCGTGTGCGGTGCCCCCCTCCCCAGATTTCCACCTCAGTCATATCGTTGTAGTGCTTAGGCGAAGCCCTGCATCGGTAACTTCATCATCACCATCATCACACCGTCGTGCTGACGAAACTCTCCCTCGACCTCAGCTGGATCTAGAGTTCGTGGGACGTCACTGAGCTGAACGTGTGCAGATCACGGAGGTGCCGTACCTTTGGTGCTAGGATCGGTCGGATCGTGAAGACGTACGACTACATCAACTACATTGTCATAACGCTTCCGCTTTCGGTCTACGAGGGTACGTAGACAACACTCTCCCCTCTCATTGCTATGCATCACCTAGATAGATCTTGCGTGATCGTAGGATTTTTTTTGAAATTACTACGTTTCCCAACAGGAGAAGTTGTGCATCAAAGAGAAGCAGCTCCAGCCCAGTCGGACTGTCTTCCATGGCATTGTGCCCGGCCTTTCCTGCTCACCAATCATCAAGATCAAGATAGATGTCCTCTTCGGAGACAAGGATCACTTCCGCCGCAAGGCAATTTGGTTTGAGGTGGTTGACCTGGAGAGCCCTTATCACGCACTCCTAGGCCGTCCAGCCCTAGCCAAGTTCATGGCAGTGCCACATTATTCCTACCTCAAGATGAAGATGCCAAGAACCAAGGGCATCATCACCATAGCGGGAGACTACAAGAAGTCGGCCACCTGCGCTGCAGCTAGCAGTCGGCTGGCCGAGTCCCTTGTGATTGCTGCCGAGAAGAGGCTCCTTGACCGGGTTGTGGCCATGGCCAGCAAGCAGCCGGACCTGTCACCAGACCCCAAGGAGTCGGAAACCCAAGGCTCCTTCCAGCCGGCCAAAGAAACCAAGAAGATACCCTTGGACCCGAACCACCCGGAGAGGTTTGCTGTCGTAGGGACCAACCGCTTGATAGCAAATAGGAAAGCGAGCTCGTCGATTTCCTCTGTGAGAATCGTAACATCTTCGCATGGTTTCCCAAAGACATGCCGGGTGTTCCGATGGATTTCGTCGAGCACAAGCTACATGTCAGATCAGATGCAAAACCAGTCAAGCAGCCCCTCCACCGCCTGTCAGAGGAAAAGAGAAGAATTGTTGGTGAAGAGATAGCCCGGCTTCTAGCACCTGGCTTCATTATGGAAGTGTTCTTTCCAGAATGGCTTGCCAATCCAGTCCTTGTACTGAAGAAGAACAACAAGTGGCGTATGTGCATTGATTACACCAGCCTCAACAAAGCCTGCCCCAAAGATCCGTTTGCTCTGCCCCAGATAGATCAAGTGATAGACTCCACAGCCGGATGCGAGCTGCTGTCTTTCCTTGATGCCTACTCCGGCTACCACCAGATCAAGCTAAACCCGGCCAATCGGCTGAAGACCGCCTTCATCACACCTTTGGAGCCTTCTGCTACCTGACCATGACATTCGGCTTGAGAAATGCCGGTGCCACTTTTCAGCGTTGCATGCAGAAGTGCCTCCTCAAGCAACTCGGCAGAAATGCCCACGTCTATGTAGACGATATTGTGGTGAAGACGGAGAAGCGCGGCACTCTCTTGGAAGATCTCAAGGAGACCTTTGATAATCTGTGCCATTTTCAAATCAAGCTCAACCCGGAGAAGTGTGTCTTTGGAGTACCAGCCGGCCAGCTCCTTGATTTCCTTGTTTCGGAACGCGGCATCGAGTGCAACCCTGTCAAGATAGGCCATTGAGAGGATGGAGAGACCTGCCCGACTGCGAGACGTCCAGAAGTTCACCGGGTGCTTGGCATCCATCAGCCGCTTCATCAGTCGGCTGGGAGAGAAGGCTCTTCCCGTGTACCAGTTAATGAAGAAGACCACTCACTTCGAGTGGAACGACAAGGCGGACGAGGCCTTTCTCCAGCTGAAGAAGATGTTGACCACGCCGCCTGTCCTGGCGGCTCCGACTGCTAAGGAGCCCATGCTCCTTTACATCGCCGCAACCAGCCGAGTGGTCAGCACATTCATTGTGGTACAGCGCCCAGAAGACGGCAAGGCACAACCGGTCCAGAGGCTCGTATACTACTTGTGTGAGGTACTGTCAGCCTCGAAGCAGAACTACCCCCACTACCAGAAGATGTGCTATGGCGTGTATTTTGCCGCCAAGAAGCTCAAGCCATACTTTCAAAAGCACCCCATCACGGTTGTCTGCACTGCCCCACTTGCCGAGATCATAGGCAATAGAGATGCATCAGGAGGGGTGCCCAAGTGGGCCATCGAGCTGGCTCCATACACCATCTTCTACCAGCCTCGCACCGCCATCAAGTCCCAAGCGCTGGCCGACTTCCTCGTAGACTGGGCCGAGACCCAGTACCTGCCGCCTGCACCAGATTCCACTCATTGGCGGATGCACTTTGATGGCTCAAAGATGCGCACTGGTCTGGGAGCCGGCATCATCCTCACCTCTCCCAAAGGCGACAAGCTCAGATACACATTGCAAATTCACTTTGCCGCCTCCAACAACGTGGCCGAGTATGAGGCGCTACTACACGGACTCTGGCTGGCCAAAGAGATCGGCATCCGCCGGATTCTGTGCTACGGTGACTCAGATTTGGTGGTCCAGCAGTCGTCAGGAGGCTGGGACGCCAAGGATGCAAACATGGCAAGCTACCGCTTCCTCGTCTAGCAGATCAATGGGTCCACGCCGCGGGGCTTTGCAGAGCCACCCACCGCCCCAATCACCGAGGCGGACAGGGCCCAATCAAGAGAGAGCGGGCCCTGTTCGAGCAACACAATAAGAAATAAGAAGAAGTTTTGCAAGAAAGAAGAAAAGAAAACGCAAGAGAGATCGAAATACTCACGAAGACACTGTCGGGGGCTGCTTCAGGGCCCTCTGGAATTGGGCCGCCTTCGCGGCGGCCTCCCGCCGCTTGGTCACGGCGGCCGTATTCTTGGGCTTCTTCGGCCGGCTGCCGAACATCAACGAGTTGACTCAGCGCTTCGGTACGCCGCCTGGTGCAGTCGGCGCGGCTGAAGAGCTCGCGCCCGTCTTGTCGGCGCCATGCGCGCGGCGCGGCTCGTTCTCCTCTTCATCGTTATCCGGCCAGTCCTCAAGGCCGCCTCCTCCGGAGCCGCCTGCTCCACCACCGCCACCTGTGGCGTCGTCCTCTTCCATGGCGGCTGCCCCCAAGTCGGGGTCATTCACGTCGCTCCTCGACCGGTCCGGCATGTACTGATGACCCAGATCCAGAGCGTCGGCGACCGACTGGGTTGAGAGGACCTGCACCATTGCTGACTGATCAGGCGGCAAAGAAGAGCTCGGACGAGCGAAGAAGAAATGATTAAAAGACTTACCGCAGGCGGCGGGTGTGCGCGGTCGTATGGCCGCTTGCCAAACTGCCAATCCTCCTCCGAAAATTTGCAGTTGGAGAAGTAGTTAACCAGCTGGGCCACCTCCACGTCCGGCAGCTCCCATGTACACATCTGGCACGGGTCCCGGTGCCCGCTCATGCGGCTAATGATGTGGGGCCGGGCTTGGAGGGGAAGCACTCGGCGCGCCACATAGGCAGCCAGCACGCCCGAGCCCTTGAGGCCCTCCATCTCCGTCATCACCTGAAGTCGGGCGAGGGCGGCGCCGGAGGCGGCCGATAGGGCGCTCGGCTTGTACTGCCAGTTGGCACGTGGCTCAGCAGGCGGGCCGGCTACATAAGCCGGCAAGTTGATGTAGTCCAATGTCGGATGAAGGTTCTTGATGTAAAAGTAGGACTTCTGCCACAATTTAGCCGACTACAGCAGGGAGACAGACGGGAAGCGGTTCCCAGCACCCGGGCGCCGCACCACTATACAGGCTCCGCACTAGGCCGCCGTGCCCTTGGCGGCGGTGCCAAGCTTGAGGTAGAAGCACTCTCCCAGAGCTCAAGGGTGGGAAGAATACCGAGGTAGCCTTCGCAGAGGGTGACGAAGGCGGCCAGCAGCACCACCGTGTTTGGCGTGAGGTGGTGCACCTGGACTCGATAGAAGTTGAGGAAGGAGCGCAAGAAGCCGCTCGCCAGAAGGCCGAAGCCACGAAGAAAATGAGACCGGAAGACAACGCGCTCGCTGTTCTCCGGCGCCGGCGAGATTTCCGCCTCGGGGGGGGGGGGGACGCGCACCTTCACGTGCGCTTCGCGGGGAAGACGCCGCGTTTGGTGGAGAAAGGCGAGATGATCCCCGTGAACGTTGGAGCCGTCCCAGTCGCCGGCCCGTAAGCACGCCATGGACGTAGGCACTCGACGGAGGAGCGGCACGGCGACAAGCACGCGAGTCCGCGGCGAAGCAACGAAGCCGCGGCGAGTGTCGGATCACGGGTTCCGGCAAAACCCTCAAGGTTCGAACACTGGGGTGCGCGCGGAGATTTCCTCCCTACCGATCTATGCACTAGCTCGCTAAGATCTCGCGGACGAACTCGACGAACTCACAACACAAGGACACACGATTTATACTGGTTCGGGCCACCGTTGTGGTGTAACACCCTACTCCAGTGTGGTGGTGGTGGTGGATTGCCTCTTGGGCTGATGATGAACAGTACAAGGGGAAGAACAGCCTCCTCAGGTTGAGGTGTTCTTGTGTTCTACCAACTAGTGGGTGCAAGGATGGAGTGGATCCAGTCCAAGATGATCTGCCCTACTGTGGTGGCTAGTTCTACTTATATAGGCCCTGGTCCTTTCCCCAAATATTGAGTGGGAAGGGAGCCAACAACGACCAATTCGAAGGGGGACAGCTAGTACAGCTTATCCTGACAAAAGCGGTCTTCGCCTGCAAAAGACTTTGGTGGTGACGCCGTCTTGGGCTCCACGGTGACCTCCGTCCTGCCGTCCTGCTGGTCTTGGTCTCGTTGCACCGATATGGAAACCTTTGCCTGATGCCTCGGTACTCCGCGCCTGCGCTTGCCCCCTTAGCACCGAAGAGGAAACAAGGACGCTGCGCGCGCTGGCGCCCGCCTGGCGCCCGCCTGGTCCTGATCGTCATGGCTCACATCACGCGGGCCTCGCGAGGTTTGCCCTGCCTTGATATCTCCGCTCCTCGCGAGGCAGCCTGGTGAGGCCGCTCCCGAGGAGGTCTTGTGTCGTCCACCTCGCGAGGCTTGGCCCCTCGCGAGGGTCTTGATTGCCTTGTTGATGAAGATGGGCCGTACAGGCCTGCTAGCGCAGCCACGCCGTGGGCCGCGGGTAGGCAAGTCTGGGGACCCCCGTTCCCGGAATGCCGACAGTAGCCCCCGGGCCCAAGGTGCGCTCGGGCTTGGCTTCGCGGCGAAGCTAAAGGTCAAGCACGGAGCGCCGCGGGCCCCAAAAGCCTGCGGCCTTGGTCGACGCGTGGCGGTTGATTGGACGTGGGCGTCTCCACTTCCCCACGCGGCCTCAGCAACTGCTCGACTTGACAAGTCCCTGCGACATGCAAGGAAAATCATCATTACCTGCGATCGTGGGGGCGCTGGTTGGCCTTCTTTCGCTATAAATGGGGAGTGGGGGGGGCAGAGCCCCCGGCGCCCATCTCTTCTTGGTTCACTTTCTTCTTCCTCCTTGCTCCGCCGCTAGCGGCAATGGCGCCGTCGAAGAGCTTCTCCGCCACGGAGAAGGGCAAAGCCCCTCGGGAGGGACCCGGGTCCCCGGCGCCCAAGCGAGGACGTGGCCGTCCTCGCAAGCATGCCGCGACCCCCACCGTGGCCCCCGGCTCTCGGGGTGGCGCCGCAGTGCGTGGCAGGAGTCACTCTGGTCGCGGCAGTCCTATCGACGAAAGGAGACACGCCGTGGTTGCGCGGCCTCCCCGACCGCGGTTCCATGCGTTGCGTCAGAGGTGCTGCCAGAGTTTGTTGTCTGGTCGGAGGATCCGGCCGGCAGCTGGCTCCAGCTCCCCCGCTTCTTTGCTGACGAGCTGCCGGCCTCCGGTCCAGGCGGGCTCTGGCTGCAGGCAGACGGTTGCTACAGCCGGGCTTCTTGGGTCGCGGTCGAGGTCTCCATCGCGGGCAACATAGCTCTGGCCCGCGGTTGGCAGACGTTCGCCCACGCGCGCGGCCTGGGCAGGCGGTGCACCCTCCACTTCAAGTTCGACGGCGACGCGACCCTCTACGTGAGAGTGTTCGGGGAAGACGGTCGCCGCGCCGGATGCTGCCTCGAGGTGAACGACGGCGAGGAGGTGCTCGGCCTTGGCGATGGTCGGGACGAGGAGGAGGACGAACCCGCCGGCCGCGCCTCGTCTGGCTATGGTGGCTCCTCCCTTGGCGACAGTTCTAGCAGCGGCGGCCTTGATCAGCCGCTGCGCCCGCTTCGAAGGTGGTAGCGGGTCGTCTCGTCGCCGCGCATCAGTGAAGCGCGAGGAGGGGTCTGACTAGACCCGGGACGCCACCAAGGCCCTGCCCCTGTCGGCTGCTGCAGAGGCGAGCGCCGCTTTTGTCATGTTCCCCTTTTCCTCCCTGCATCGAAATGAAACCAGCATGGGCCCGGAGGGGCGTGTATCGAACCATAATTTATTAACCATTATGCTACGCTTGTTGTTTCAATGCTGTGTGGCTATTTTGCGCAAAGATAACTTAGCCTGGTGCATTCGGGGCGCCCTCCTCCTTACGAGGCGTTTATTTCCTCGTGTCCGTCTTAACCTAGTGGTCTGCGATTGCTCAGGAACTCCAAAAAATTCGTTAGGGGGTTTGCCAGGAGATTTGTCATTCACCCAAGCCTTGACCCGGCGCTTTGTATCGCGGTACCCGAGGGGCACGTATTAGGAGTGATGCGCCAGCTTTCGGGCTCGAACGAGGGTGGCTCGCGAGAAGGCAGAGAGAAGAAAAACGCTCGCGAGGGCACCTGCCTATGTAGCCCCCGTCGCGAGGTATGCGAGAGAGAGAACATGAGCGAACCAGAGCCGGAAAATGCGGTAAGAGGCGAGGGAATCAAATCAGCAAGGAACACCATAAGCAAACTTTGATTAAGGAAAAGCGAGCCAACTATGGAAAGCAAATGAAAAGCCGCGTCCGGCACCTAATCTAGTCTTCAAGTCTTCTCACCAGCGCGGAGCTAAGTGCTGCCACTAGGCGTGGGAAGGAGCCCCAGGGCCTGAGGCCGGCGCTCCCGAGACTCCGGGGCGTGTACAGCCCCACTCATTATTACGTGAGAGTGTCACGGGCGGCGATTCTTCACAGGCACTGGGCCTTCTTCACAGGCTCTGGGCCTTTCTTCACAGGATCTGCGCTTTGCTTCATGGGTAGAACTTCCGGAGGTGCTGGATGTTCCAGGCGTTCTGGATGGGTATCCCGTCCTGCGTCTCTAGGCGCGCGGCGCTAGGCCTGGAGACATGGGCGACCCTGAACGGGCCCTCCCACATGGGTGAAAGCTTATGCAGCCCTTCCCTGGAGAGGACTCGCCTCAGGACGAGGTCGCACGCCTCGAGCGTCCCGGAGCGGATGTTGCGGCAGTGGTATCGCCACAGCGCTTGCTGGTACCTTGCCGCCCTCAGTGCAGCTTCGCGGCGACGTTCCTCCCCCAGCACGAGGTCCATCCCCCGCGTGGCGTCCTGCTGCGTTTCATCGAACGCCAGGACCCGTGCGGAGAGATGTTTGACCTCGTGAGGAAGGACCGCTTCAGCTCCGTAGACAAGGAAGAATGGGGTCTCGCCCATTGGCTTGGTGGCGGTGGTGCGGATGGACCACAGCATGGACTGGAGCTCGTCGTGCCAGCCCCTGCCACAAGCCTCGAGGTTCTTCTTGAAGGTCCTGGTCTTGAGGCCCCTCAGGACCTCCGCGTTGCGTGTTCGGCCTGACCATTGCTCCTGGGGTGCGCCACCGAAGCGTAGCAAATCTGCGTTCCAAGGTTAGCACAGTAGGTTTTGAAGAGGTTACTAGTGAACTGCGAGCCGTTATCTGTGATGATGCGGTTGGGGACCCCGAAGCGGCTCATGAGGCCCTTGATGAACTTGACAGCAGAGCCAGTTGGGATGGTACGGATGGCTTCCACTTCCGCCCACTTGGTGAACTTGTCGATGGCGACGTAGAGGTAGCGGTAGCCCCCAGGCGCTCGAGGGAACGGGCCCAAGATGTCCAGCCCCCAGACCGCGAACGGCCACGTGAGCGGAATGGTCTGGAGGCCCTGAGCCGGCTGATGAATTTGCTTGGCGTGGAACTGGCAGGCTTCGCAGGACTTCACCAGCTCAGCTGCGTCGTTGAGCGCAGTGGGCCAGTAGAACCCACTGTGGAATACTTTGCCGGCGAGGGTCCGTGATGACGAGTGGTGCCTGCAGTCCCCACCGTGTATGTCAGTTAGCAGCTCCTTCCCCTGGCCCTGGAAATGCAGCGCAGGGAAACGTCGTTTGGCCGCTTCCTGTACAACTCACCGTCCTGGATGCAGTACGCCGTGGCTTGCCGAACCACACGCTCTGCATCCTCCTCCTTCTCCGGCAGTGCCCCTTGCATCAGATATTCCTTGAATTCCTTGGTCCAGCATCCCTCCTGAGGCTTGAGCGCCAAGAGCAGACGAGCTCCTGAGGTCGGGCCACAGGACGGGGCTCCTGTGGCAGGAGGCTGTGGGAGCTCCTCCCGAGGCAGAGCTGTGCTTGAAAGTGGTGGTGTCGCCGATGGCTTGAAGAGCCGTTCCTCAAAGACACCGGGCTCTTGTGGCTGCCGCTTGGATGCTCTCTTGGCGATGTCGTCGGCTTCCTTGTTGGTGCCCCGCGGTACGTGCTGCAGCTCTAGGCCCAAGAACTGCTTCTCCATCTTGCGCACCTCCGCGAGGCATGCCTCCATATGCTCGTCCTTCGGCTCGTATACCTTGTTGGAGAAGTTGACGAGGAGCTGCGAGTCGCCTTTAACGGTAAGGCGCTTCACCCCCAGAGCTGCCGCAGCCTTCAGGCCAGCTATGAGGCCTTCGTATTCCGCGATGTTGTTGGAGACCTTCTCGCCCTACTGAAAGCAGAGCTGCATGGCGTAGTAGAGCTTATCCTGAGTGGGCGAGATGAGTACTGCTCCAGCCCTTGCGCCCTGATGCGCAAAGGCGCCATCGAAGTACATGACCCAACCGTCTGGTGCCTCACTTCCTGGCGAGGTGGACCGGTCTTCGCCTACTTCAAGTGTCGGGACGTCCATCCATTCCGCCACAAAATCAGCGAGCGCGGCTCCCTTGATGACCCTGGTAGTGCTGAACTCTAACTGGAATGCTTGCAGCTCGGTGTTCCACTCAGCGACCCTTCCAGCAGAATTGGGGCTCCTGAGCACCCTCTCCAATGGGTAGGCTGAGACAACCTTGATGGGGTGCCCCTAGAAGTAGTGCCGCAGCTTGCGCGAGGCCACCAAGAGTGTGAGCAGGAGCTTCTGAGGCATGGGATATCGCGCCCTCGCATCTCGCAACACGGTGCTGACGAAATACACCGGGTGTTCGACGAGGGCTGGCGCGGTGTCTGGGCTCACGTCTTGTGGAAGTTGGGACGTCTCCTGAGGTGACGGGACTCCTGACGCCTGATTATTTGCGGGAATTTTGGCGGCGTCGTCCTGCTGAGCTTGGTCTTCTGTCGGCGCTGCCACGGCTCTTGCGGCGCCTTCCTAATCTTGCATTGCTTCAGCTGTAGCCCGGTGCAGCGCGCCCTTGGCTTGGTGCTCCTCCCGAACCGCCACCAGTGCTGCGCTGGCGGAGTACGGGGTAGCGGCAAGGTAGAGTACTAGGGGCTCGAGGGGTCGTGGCGCTACCATCACCGGAGGGCTGGTCAGGTATCTCTTGAGGTCTTGAAAAGCTTGGTCGGCCTCCTGGGTCCACTCGAATGGGCCCTTCTTCGTCATCAACTTGAAGAAGGGTAGGGCGCGTTCCCCTAGCTTGGAGATGAAGCGTTCCGACGCAGTTACCCGACCAGCCAGCTTCTGCATCTCCTTAAGGGTCTGCGGCGGGCTCATGTCCTCGATGGCCTTGATCTTCTCTGGATTCGCCTCAATCCCTCTGTGGGACACGAGGAAGCCCAGCAGCTTGCCGGAAGGGACGCCGAACACGCACTTCTCCGGGTTAAGCCGCAAGTTCACTTGGCGCAGGCTCGCGAAGGTCTCCTCCAGGTCTTGAATCAAGGTCCTTGCCTCCCGAGACTTCACCACAATGTCGTCGGCGTAGGCCTCTGTGTTTCTCCCGAGCTGCCGCCCCAAGGCGATGTGCATCAGTCGCTGAAAGGTTGCGCCCGCGTTGCGCAGACCAAAGGGCATGTAGGTGTAGCAGTACACCCCACACGGGGTCAGGAAGGTTGTCTTCTCCACATCTTCTACCGCCATCTTGATCTGGTGATACCCTGAGAACGCATCCAGGAAGCACATCAGGCCGCACTCGGCGGTGGAGTCGACGATCTGATCAATGCGTGGGAGCGGGAACGGATCTTGGGGGCAGGCTTTGTTAAGGTTGGTGAAGTCTACGCACATATGTTCCTTCCCGCCTTTCTTCGGCACTACGACAGGGTTCGCCAGCCATTCGGGATACCGAACCTCACGAATGGCACCCGCCGCCTCCAGCTTGCGGGTCTCTTGGACGATGAAGGCATGCTTCTCAGTGGATTGCCGTCTCGCCCGCTGCTTCACGGGGCGTACATTGGGGCATACCCTTAAATGATGCTGAATCACCTCTCTCGGGACTCCTACCAGCTGATTGGGCTCCCACGCGAATATATCCTTGTTTGCGCGCAAGAACTTCACCAATGCTTCTTCTTGACCTGGGTCGAGGCTGGCACCTATGGAAAAGGTGGCTCCTAAGGGCCCGTCCTCGTTGACTGGCACCTGCTTGGTTTCTGCCTTGTCTTGTGTGAACAACTGCTTCTTCTTGGTCGGTACGGCTCCCTTGGGCTCGGAGGTGCCCGCATCGGCAGGCTGCGCTGCCGCATCGGTTTTGAGGGCGAGCTTGAGCGCCGCCAGGGCCTCCTTGGCGTCTCTTTTGACAGTGAGGACGCCTTTGCTCCCAGGCATCTTCATGAGGTTGTAGGCCGGATGAGTCGCTGCCATGAACTGGGCCAGAGCCGGGTGAGGGAGTCCTGGATTAGGGGGTCCTCGGACAGCCGGACTATATACTTCGGCCGGACTGTTGGACTATGAAAATACAAGATTGAAGCCTTCGTCCCGTGTCCGGGTGGGACTCTCCTTTGCGTGGAAGGCAAGCTTGGCAATTCGGATATGTAGATCTCCTCCCTTGTAACCGACTATGTGTAACCCTAGCCCCCTCCGGTGTCTATATAAACCGGAGGGTTTAGTCCGTAGGACAACAACAATCATAATCATAGGCTAGCTTCTAGGGTTTAGCCTCTACGATCTCATGGTAGATCAACTCTTGTAATACTCATATCATCAAGATCAATCAAGCAAGAAGTAGGGCATTACCTCCATCGAGAGGGCCCGAACCTGGGTAAACATTGTGTCCCCCGCCTCCTGTTACCATCCGCCTTAGACGCACAGTTTGGGACCCCCTACCCGAGATCCGCCGGTTTTGACACCAACATTGGTGCTTTCATTGAGAGTTCCACTATGCCGTCACAACAAGGCTTGATGGCTCGTCTTGTTGTCAAGGACAACATTACCTCTAGGGGAGCCCTGGCTGTAGGCCAAACTCTCCGACTAGGCGGCTTCGTCATGACCGCCCGTTCGGCCGTCGCGCCGATGATGACTTCTCGGGTCATCAAAAACAGCCTCCACGTCGGCTCGGGATTCGCCGAGCAGATGGATCCAATGGAGCTCTCTTCCTTGAACGAGCTCTTGGATCGCATCGCCGCCCTGGGAGTCGCTACGGACTATGATCGGATCAGGCTTAAACCCGACCAAAGGGAGATTAACTCTCCGCCGGTCACCCATCAGATAGCGGTGGCGGAGGAGCAATGTAGCGATTCTTCCTCTATTTGGAGGACAAACTATGTCCGGATTCCCGAGCTCTCCAAGCCGGATACTCGTTTACGGGAGGACATGGCCCAAGCTTCGAACCTAGAATCAGACAGCGGGCCAGAACTATTGGGCAACATCTCGGAGCCCGAACTGCCAAGCTCGGAAACTCCTCCGCCCCTGGGTCTCAGATCGGGTCAGGGTTTGGACCTAAATCTACCCACCCACCTAGACATAAGTGATCTTTCCCTCATTAGACAAGAGCCCCAAGAGACAGTACATCACTATTGGGCCAGATTCCTCCTTGTAATGAGCAAGGTCAAGGACTGTCGCGAGGAAGACGCAATTTCATTCTTTTGCAAAAATTACACGGATAAGGGAATCCTCAATGCCATAAGTCGCGGTGACATAGCACACTTCGCTGACTTGGCGGCCATAGTACAGAAGTACTGTGCGATGGAAAGCGCCTGGAAAACCCAAACAAAATTATTGGATCCTCCGGCTCTCACTAAACCCCCCGTCCAAACTAAAAGGGTGTACTCTCGCAAGTCACCCGATCCAATTACAAAGAAACCAAAGCCCACTACAAGGCGTGGAACTGTATTGGAGGGATGGCTCAATGGGCCATGCAAAATTCACAGTACATCGGATACCATGCCAACACACAGCCTTAGAGCATGTTGGATACTCCGGCAGGTGGCCAAGAGCGGCGAGGATCTCCTCATCAACAATACCACAGAGCACCATCCCATGGAAAATAACAATACGGCATTGATAGTCTTCGAGACCTTCGCCTCAAATAATAGGCACAAGCGAGCACTCCGCAGCCTTGTCGAAGTCTGCCACATTGCAGCAATAAATCCATGGAATGACACGGCCATAACCTTCAATGCCAGTGACGAACCTCAATTCCGAACAGCCCGAGCACCAGCCGCTTTGGTCCTTAGTCCAATTGTGGACGGCTTTCGGCTTACTAAAGTGCTCATGGACAGTGGCAGCGGATTAAACCTCATCTACGAGGAGACTCTTAACAAAATGGAAATAGACAAGAGCCGCATTGAGCAAAGCAGCACGCCTTCAGAGGAATCATCCCTAGTCGGGAGGCACGATGTGCGGGAAAAATCACACTAGATGTGGTATTCGGCATGCCGGAGAATTATAGGTCCGAAGAAATCACATTCCAAGTGGCCCCGTTCAGTAGTGGATACCACGCCCTTTTAGGGCGGGAGGCATTCACGATCTTCTAAGCTATACCCCATTACGGGTACATGAAGCTCAAAATGCCCGGGCCCAATGGAATCATCACTCTAGCTAGTGATCCAGACATAGCACTCCGCACTGAAAATAAAACCGCCGCACTGGCCCTCGAGGCGTTATCCGAAGCCCTTGCGGCCGAAGAATTAACTGCGCTGTGCTCCACAGTAGACAGGGACGACATGATACTCGACAAAAGACCCAAGTCCACCTCTTTTAAACCAGCGGACGAAATAGTCAAATTGCAGGTCCATCCAACGGACCCTACAAAAGCAGCATCCATCGGGGCACAGCTGAACCCCACAACAGACGCCGCACTGCGGGAGTTCTTGCGCGAGAATTGGGACATATTCGCCTGGCATCCTTCGGACATGCCAGGAATCCCACGCAGGCTAGCCGAGCATAGCCTAAACATTCTAAAGGGATACAAGCCGGTCAAGCAGACTCTTCGGCGTTTCTCAGAGCCTAAGCGACAAGCCATGGAAGAGGAGCTAGCCAAGTTACTCGAGGCCGGATTCATTAGAGAAATAAAACATCCGGACTGGCTAGCAAACCTGGTAATGGTACCAAAGAAGGACAAATCCTGGCGCCTATGTGTCGATTTCAAGGACCTTAACAAGGCTTTCCCCAAGGATCCCTTGCCCCTCCCCCGCATCGATCAAATTATCAACGCTACCGTAGGTCATGACTCATTGTGTTTCCTCGACGCATACTCCGAATACCATCAAATAAGATGGCGGAGTCCGATCAAGCCGCAACGGCATTCATCACCCCATACGGCCCCTTCTGTTTCAACACCATGCCTTTCGGGCTCAAAAATGCCGGTGCAACCTATCAACGCATGATTCAGACATGCCTGGAAACACAAATCGGCAAAACAGTGGAGGCATACATAGACGATGTGGTCATTAAAACCAGACACGTCGAATCCTTAATAGACGACTTAAGGCTCACGTTCGACAATCTCTGAACATATGACATCAAGCTCAATCCGGAAAAATGCGTTTTCGGCGTGCCCGCCGGTAAGCTCTTGGGCTTCATCGTTTCTAATAGAGGAATTGAAGCAAATCCGGCTAAAATCCGAGCTCTGTCACAATTGGCTATCCCAACAGACCTCAAGCAAATCCAGAAATTAACTGGATGCGTGGCTGCCTTAAGCCGCTTTATCTCCTGGTTGGAAGAAAAGGCACTACCTCTTTATCGACTTCTTCGACGCACCGAAAACTTCAAGTGGACGGATGCGGCCACGGCCGGATTGGAAGAAATAAAAGCCGTCTTGGCCAGCAACCCAATCTTGGCCGCGCCAAATATCGGTGAACCAATGCTGTTATATATAGCGGCAACACACCAAGTTGTAAGCGCAGTACTCGTCGTCGAACGAGAGACGGACGGACATAAGTTCCCGCTACAAAAGCCGGTATACTACGTATCCACTGTCCTCACTCCATGCAAATCACGGTACCCACATTATCAAAAGATAGCATACGCAGTCTTCATGGCATCCCGGAAACTACGACACTACTTTCAAGAGTGTTCAATTACGGTGGCCTCTGAAGTACCACTCAACGACATAATAAATAACCGCGATGCCACGGGCCGGATCGCTAAATGGGCTATTGAGCTCCTCCCGTTCGACATAACATACAAACCACGGCGAGCCATTAAGTCACAAGTACTGGCTGATTTCGTCGCCGAATGGACAGAAGCCGAACTCCCTAAAGAGTACGGCGCGTACCTCAATTGGATCATGCACTTTGACGGCTCTAAGATGCTGGCTGGTCTAGGGGCAGGCATCGTCCTGACATCCCCCACCGGAGATACAGTCCAATACGTACTCCAAATATTATACACAGGCTCCAACAATGCAGCAGAATATGAGGCCCTGTTGCATGGTCTCCGGATGGCAGTCTCCATGGGCATTCAACGCCTAGAGGTGTGTGGGGATTCAAACTTCGCAATATCTCAAATAAATGGAGACTTTGACGCCAAGGACCCAGAAATGGCGGCTTACCACAACGCCGTCCTCAAAATGTCAGCTCGGTTCGAGGGGCTCGAATTCCACCATGTGGTCCGAGAAAACAATCAAGCGGCGGATATCCTCGCCCGCATCGGCGCTAAGCGCGACCCTGTCCCAGCTAATATCTTCTTGGAAAGGCTGTTTCAGCCATCCGTGGTGTGGGAAGGGGAGACCGGCAACAACAGTCCGGATCCGGCCACAACGCCAGATCCCGAACACTCTGACATAATCGGAGGCTCTGCCACCGAAATAACACCTTCGGCCCACGTGATTATGGCTTGTTGGAAATATGCCCTAGAGGCAATAATAAAATGGTTATTATTGTATTTCCTTGTTCATGATAATTGTCTGTTGTTCATGCTATAATTGTATTAACTGGAAACCGTAATACATGTGTGAATACATAAACCACAACATGTCCCTAGTGAGCCTCTAGTTGACTAGCTCGTTGATCAACAGATAGTCATGGTTTCCTGACTATGGACATTGGATGTCATTGATAACGGTATCACATCATTAGGTGAATGATGTGATGGACAAGACCCAATCCTAAGCATAGCACAAGATCGTGTAGTTCGTTTGCCAGAGCTTTTCCAAATGTCAAGTATCATTTCCTTAGACCATGAGATTGTGCAACTCCCGGATACCATAGGAGTGCTTTGGGTGTGCCAAACGTCACAACGTAACTGGGTGGCTATAAAGGTGCACTACGGGTATCTCCGAAAGTGTCTGTTGGGTTGGCACGAATCGAGACTGGGATTTGTCACTCCGTATGATGGAGAGGTATCTCTGGGCCCACTTGGTAATGCATCATCATAATGAGCTCAATGTGACCAAGTGTTTGGTCACGGGATCATGCATTACGGTACGAGTAAAGTGACTTGCCGGTAACGAGATTGAACAAGGTATTGGGATACCGACGATCGAATCTCGGGCAAGTAACGTACCGATTGACAAAGGGAATTGTATATGGGATTGATTGAATCCTCGACATCGTGGTTCATCCGATGAGATCGTCGTGGAACATGTGGGAGCCAACATGGGTATCCAGATCCCGCTGTTGGTTATTGACCGGAGAGTCGTCTCGGTCATGTCTGCATGTCTCCCGAACCCGTAGGGTCTACACACTTAAGGTTCGGTGATGCTAGAGTTGTAGAGATATTAGTATGCGGTTAACCAAAAGTTGTTCGGAGTCCCGGATGAGATCCCGAACGTCACGAGGAGTTCCGGAATGGTTCGGAGGTAAAGATTTATATACGGGAAGTCCTATTTTGGCCACCAGAAAATGTTCGGGATTTTTCGGTATTGTACCGGGAAGGTTCTAGAAGGTTCCGAAGTGGGGCCCACCTGCATGGGGGGACCCACATGAACGTGGGTAGTGGGGGCAAGGTCCCACACCCCTGGTCAAGGCGCACCAAGATCCCACCTTAGAAGGAATAAGATCATATCCTGAAGGGATAAGATCAAGATCCCTAAAAAAGGGGATAACAATCTGTGGGGAAGGGAAATGATGGGATTTCTTTCCCCCACCTTTGCCAACGCCCCAATGGACTTGGAGGGCAAGAAACCAGCCCCCTCCACCCCTATATATAGTGGGGAGGCGCATGGGAGCAGCACCCCAAGCCCTGGCGCCTCCCTCCCTCCCGTGACACCTCTTCCTCCCCGCTTGCGCTTGGCGAAGCCCTGCCGGGATCCCGCTACTTCCACCACCACGCCGTCGTGCTGCTGGATCTCCATCAACTTCTCCCCCCCTTGCTGGATCAAGAAGGAGGAGACGTCCCCGCTCCGTACGTGTGTTGAACGCGGAGGTGCCGTCCGTTCGGCGCTAGGATCATCGGTGATTTGGATCACGACGAGTACGACTCCATCAACCCCGTTCTCTTGAACGCTTCCGCTCGCGATCTACAAGGGTATGTAGATGCACTCCTCCCCTCTCGTTGCTAGCATCTCCTAGATTGATCTTGGTGATGCATAGAAAATTTTGAATTTCTGCTACGTTCCCCAACAGTGGCATCATGAGCTAGGTCTATGCGTAGTTTCTATGCACGAGTAGAACACAAAGTAGTTGTGGGCGTCGATTTTGTCAATTTACTTGCCGTTACTAGTCTTATCTTGATTCGGCGGCATCGTGGGATGAAGCGGCCCGGACCGACCTTACACGTACACTTACGTGAGACAGGTTCCACCGACTGACATGCACTAGTTGCATAAGGTGGCTAGCGGGTGTCTGTCTCTCCCACTTTAGTCGGATCGGATTCGATGAAAAGGGTCCTTATGAAGGGTAAATAGAAATTGGCATATCACGTTGTGGTTTTTGCGTAGGTAAGAAACGTTCTTGCTAGAATCCCATAGCAGCCACGTAAAACATGCAACAACAATTAGAGGACGTCTAACTTGTTTTTGCAGGGTATGCTATGTGATGTGATATGGCCAAAAGGATGTGATGAATGATATATGTGATGTATGAGATTGATCATGTTCTTGTAATAGGAATCACGACTTGCATGTCGATGAGTATGACAACCGGCAGGAGCCATAGGAGTTGTCTTAATTTATTGTATGACCTGCGTGTCAATGAAAACGCCATGTAATTACTTTACTTTATTGCTAACCGTTAGCCATAGTAGTAGAAGTAATAGTTGGCGAGACAACTTCATGAAGACACGATGATGGAGATCATGATGATGGAGATCATGGTGTCATGCCGGTGACAAAGGTGATCATGCCGCGCCTCGAAGATGGAGATCAAAGGCGCAAGATGATATTGGCCATATCACGTCACTTTATGATTTGCATGTGATGTTTGTCATGTTTACATCTTATTTGCTTAGAACGACGGTAGCATAAATAAGATGATCCCTCACTAAAATTTCAAGAGACGTGTTCCCCCTAACTGTGCACCGTTGCGAAGGTTCGTTCTTTCGAAGCACCACGTGATGATCGGGTGTGATAGATTCTAACCTTCGAATACAACGGGTGTTGACGAGCCTAGCATGTACAGACATGGCCTCGGAACACATGCGAAACACTTAGGTTGACTTGACGAGCCTAGCATGTACAGACATGGCCTCGGAACACAAGAGATCGAAAGGTCGAACATGAGTCGTATAGTAGATGCGATCAACATGGAGATGTTCACCGATGATGACTAGTCCGTCTCACGTGATGATCGGACACGGCCTAGTTTGACTCGGATCATGTATCACTTAGGTGACTAGAGGGATGTCTATCTGAGTGGGAGTTCATTAATCAGATGAACTTAATTATCATGAACATAGTCAAAAGGTCTTTGCAAATTATGTCATAGATTACGCTTTAGTTCTACTGTTTAAGATATGTTCCTAGAGAAAATTTAGTTGAAAGTTGATAGTAGCAATTATGCGGACTGGGTCCGTGAACTGAGGATTGTCCTCATTGCTGCACAGAAGGCTTATGTCCTTAATGCACCGCTCGGTGTGCTGAACCTCAGCGTCATCTGTAGATGTTGCGAAACATCTGGCATACACGTTTTTGATGACTACGTGATAGTTCAGTGCGTAATGCTAACGGTTTATAATTGTGGCACCAAAGACGTTTTGAAACGTCACAGAACATATGAGATGTTCCGAAGACTGAAATTGGGATTTCAGACTAGTGCCCACGTCAAGAGGTATGAGACCCCTGACAAGTTTCTTAAGCCTGCAAACTAAGGGAGAAAAGCTCAATCGTTGAGCATGTGCTCAGATTGTCTGAGTACTACAATCACTTGAATCGAGTGGGTGTTAATCTTCCAGATGAGATAGTGATGGTTCTCCATAGTCACTGTCACCAAGCTATTAGAGCATCGTGATGAACTATAACATATAAGGGATAGACATGATGATCCTTGAGCAACTCGCGATGTTTGACACCGCGAAAGTAGAAATCAAGTAGGAGCATCAATTGTTGATGGTTAGTAAAACCACTAGTTTCAAGAAGGGCAAGGGAAGAAGGGATACTTCATGAAACAACAAATCATTTGCTGCTCTAGTGAAGAATCCCAAGGTTGAACCCAAACCCGAGACTAAGTGCTTCTGTAATGAGGGGAACGGTCACTGAAGCAGAACTACCCTAGATACTTGGTAGATGAGAAGGCAGGCAAGGTCGACAGAAGTATATTGGATATACATCATATGAATGTGTACTTTACTAGTACTCCTAGCAGCACCAGGGTATTAGATACCGGTTCGGTTGCTAAGTGTTAGTAACTCGAAATAAAAGCTGCGGCATAAACGGAGACTAGCTAAAGGTGAGATGACGATATGTGTTGGAAGTGTTTCCAAGGTTGATGTGATCAAGCATCGCATGCTCCCTCTACCATCGAGATTGGTGTTAAACCTAAATAATTGTTATTTGGTGTTTGCGTTGAGCATAAACATGATTGGATTATGTTTATCGCAATACGGTTATTCATCTAAGGAGAATAATGGTTACTCTGTTTATTTGAATAATACCTTCAATGGTCTTGCACCTAAAATGAATCTCGATCGCAGTGATACACATGTTCGTGCCAAAAAGATATAAAATAGTAATGATAGTACCACATACTTGTGGCACTGCCATTTGAGTCATATTGGTATAGAACGCATGAAGAAGCTCCATGTAGATGGATCTTTGGACTCACTCGTTTTTGAAAAGATTGAGACATGCGAACCATGCTATTGGTATGAAGAAACTCCATGCAGATGGATCATTTGGACTCACTTGATTTCGAATCACTTGAGACATGCAAATCATACCACATGGGCAAGATGACTGAAAGGCCTCGTTTTCAGTAAGATGGAACAAGAGAGCAACTTGTTGGAAGTAATACATTTGATGTGTGCAGTCCAATGAGTGCCGAGGCACGCAGTGGATCGATATGTTCTTACTTCACAGATGATTTGAGTAGATGCTGAGAATATTTACTTGATGAAACACAAGTCTGAATTATTGAAAGGTTCAAGTAATGTCAGAGTGAAGTTGAAGATCGTCGTGACAAGAGGATAAAATGTCTATGATATGATTATAGAGATATCTGAGTTACGAGTTTGGCACACAATTAAGACATTGTGGAAAGTGTTTCACAATTAATACCGCCTGGAACACCACAATGTGATGGTGTGTCCGAACATCATAACTGCACCCTATTGGATATGGTGCATACCATGATGTCTCTTATTGAATTACCACTATCGTTTATGGGTTAGGCATTAGAGACAACCGCATTCACTTTAAATAGGGCACCACGCAATTCTGTTGAGACGACACCGTTTAGAGAAACCTAAGTTGTCGTTTCTTAAAAGTTTGGGGCTGCGATGCTTATGTGAAAAAGTTTCAGGCTGATAAGCTCGAACCCAAAGCGGATAAATACATCTTCATAGAATACCCAAGACAGTTGGGTATACCTCGTGTTTCAGATCTGGAAGTAAACAGGTCCTTTCTCGAGAAAAAGTTTCTCTCGAAAGAATTGAGTGGGAGGATGGTGGAGACTTGATGAGGTTATTGAACCATGACTTCAACTATTGTGTAGCAGGGCACAGGAAGTTGTTCCTGTGGCACCTACACCAATTGAAGTGGGAGCTTATGATAGTGATCATGAAACTTCGGATCAAGTCACTGCCAAACCTCGTAGGTCAATAAGGATGCGTACTATTTCAGAGTGGTACGTAATCCTGTCGTGGAAGTCATGTTGCTAGACAACAATGAACCTACGAGCTATGGAGAAGCGATGGTGGGCCCGAATTCCGACGAATGGCTCGAGGCCATAAAATCCGAGAGGATCCATGTATGAAAACAAAGTATAGACTTTGAAAGAACTACTTGATGGTCGTAAGGCTGTTGGGTACAGATGGATTTTAAAGGGAAGACAGGCAATGATGGGAAGTGTCACCATTAAGAAAGCTCGACTTGTCATTAAGATGTTTTCCGGCAAGTTCAAGGAGTTGACTGCGATGAGACTTTCTCACTCGTAGCGATGCTAAGAGTCTGTTAGAATTATATTAGCAGTTACTGCATTATTTATGAAATCTTGCAGATAGGATGTCAAAACATTGTTTCCTCGACGATTTTCTTGAGGAAAGGTTGTATGTGATACAACCAGAAGGTTTTGTCAATCCTGGAAGATGCTAACAAGTATGCAAAGCTCCAGCAATCCTTCTAAGGATTGGAGTAAGCATCTCGGAGTTGGAATGAACGCTTTGATGAGATGATCAAAGATTTTGGGTTTATACAAAGTTCATGAGAAACTTGTATTTCCAAAGAAGTGAGTGGGAGCACTATAGAATTTTTGATGAGTATATGTTGTTAACATATTGTTGATCAGAAATGATGTAGAATTTCTGGAAAGCATCCAGGGTTATTTGAAAAGTGTTTTTAATGGAAAACCTGGATTAAGCTACTTGAACATTGAGCATCAAGATCTATAAGGATAGATCAAAAACGCTTAATAGTACTTTCAAATGAATACATACCGTGACAAGATTTTGAAGGAGTTCAAAATAGATCAGCAAAGAAGGAGTTCTTGACTGTATTACAAGGTGTGGGTATTGAGTAAGACTCAAGACCTGACCACGGCAGAAGAAAGAGAAAGGACGAAGGTCGTCCCCTATGCTTTAGACGTAGGCTCTACAGTATGCTATGCTGTGTACCGCACCTGAAGTGTGCCTTGCCATGAGTTAGTCAAGGGGTACAATAGTGATCCGGGAATGGATCACATGACAGCGGTCGAACTTATCCTTAGTATCTAGTGGACTAAGGAATTTTCTTGATTATGGAGGTGGTGAAAGAGTTCGTCGTAAAGGGTTGCGTCGATGCAAACTTTGACACTAATCCGGATGACTCTGAGTAGTAAACCGGATTTGTATAGTAGAGCAGTTATTTGGAATAGCTCCAAGTAGCACGTGGTAGCTACATCTACAAGATGACATAGAGATTTGTAAAGCACACACGGATCTGAATGTTGCAGACCCGTTGACTAAAACCTCTCTCGTAAGCATAACATGATCAAACCCTAGAACTCATTGAGTGTTAATCACATGGTGATGTGGACTAGATTATTGACTCTGGTAAACTCTTGGATATTAGTCACATGGCGATGTGAACTTTGAGTGTTAATCACATGGTGATGTGAACTAGATTATTGACTCTAGTGCAAGTGGGAGACTGTTGGAAATATGCCCTAGAGGCAATAATAAAATGGTTATTATTTTATTTCCTTGTTCATGATAATTATCTGTTGTTCATGCTATAATTGTATTAATTGGAAACCGTAATACATGTGTGAATGCGTAGACCACAACATGTCCCTAGTGAGCCTCTAGTTGACTAGCTCGTTGATCAACAGATAGTCACGGTTTCCTGACTATGGACATTGGATGTCATTGATAACGGGATCACATCATTAGGAGAATGATGTGATGGACAAGACCCAATCCGAAGCATAGCACAAGATCGTGTAGTTCGTTTGCTAGAGCTTTTCCAAATGTCAAGTATCATTTCCTTAGACCATGAGATTGTGCAACTCCCGGATACCATAGGAGTGCTTTGGGTGTGCCAAACGTCACAACGTAACTGGGTGGCTATAAAGGTGCACTACGGGTATCTCCGAAAGTGTCTGTTGGGTTGGCACGAATCGAGACTGGGATTTGTCACTCCGTATGACGGAGAGGTATCTCTGGGCCCACTCGGTAATGCATCATCATAATGAGCTCAATGTGACCAAGTGTTTGGTCACGGGATCATGCATTACGGTACGAGTAAAGTGACTTGCCGGTAAGGAGATTGAACAAGGTATTGGGATACCGACGATCGAATCTCGGGCAAGTAACGTACCGATTGACAAAGGGAATTGTATACGGGATTGATTGAATCCTCGACATCGTAGTTCATCCGATGAGATCATCGTGGAACATGTGGGAGCCAACATGGGTATCCAGATCCCGCTGTTGGTTATTGACCGGAGAGTCGTCTCGGTCATGTCTGCATGTCTCCCGAACCCGTAGGGTCTACACACTTAAGGTTCGGTGACGCTAGAGTTGTAGAGATATTAGTATGTGGTTAACCGAAAGTTGTTCGGAGTCCCGATGAGATCCCGGATGTCACAAGGAGTTCCGGAATGGTCCGGAGGTAAAGATTTATATATGGGAAGTCCTATTTTGGCCACCGGAAAATGTTCGGGATTTTTCGGTATTGTACCAGGAAGGTTCTAGAAGGTTCCGAAGTGGGACCCACCTGCATGGGGGGACCCACAGGAACGTGGGTAGTGGGGGCAAGGCCCCACACCCCTGGTCAAGGCGCACCAAGATCCCACCTTAGAAGGAATAAGATCATATCCCGAAGGGATAAGATCAAGATCCCTAAAAAAGGGGGATAACAATCGGTGGGGAAGGGAAATGATGGGATTTCTTTCCCCCACCTTTGCCAATGCCCCAATGGACTTGCAGGGCAAGAAACCAGCCCCCTCCACCCCTATATATAGTGGGGAGGCGCATGGGAGAAGCACCCCAAGCCCTGGCGCCTCCCTCCCTCCCGTGACACCTCTTCCTCCCCGCTTGCGCTTGGCGAAGCCCTGCCAGGATCCTGCTACTTCCGCCACCACGCCGTCGTGCTGCTGGATCTCCATCAACTTCTCCCCCCTTGCTGGATCAAGAAGGAGGAGACATCCCCGCTCCGTACGTGTGTTGAACGCGGAGGTGCCGTCCGTTCGGCGCTAGGATCATCGGTGATTTGGATCACGACGAGTACGACTCCATCAACCCCGTTCTCTTGAACGCTTCCGCTCGCGATCTACAAGGGTATGTAGATGCACTCCTCCCCTCTCGTTGCTAGCATCTCCTAGATTGATCTTGGTGATGCGTAGAAAATTTTGAATTTCTTCTACGTTCCCCAACATGGCTGTCATCGCCCCATGGACAGAACCCTTCTTGGCTTACCTAACTAGGCAAGAACTCCCTGAGGACCCAAACGAGGCACGTTGCATCGTGCGGCGGTCTAAAGCCTACAAGGTCCACGAGGGAGAGCTTTATAAGAAAAGCGCTACCGGAGTACTTCAAAGGTGCATCTCCGAAGAGGAAGGACAACAACTGTTGGCAGAAATTCATGCTGGACTCGGCGGCCACCACGCCGCAGCCGGGGCCCTTGTAAGCAAGGCCTTCCATACAGGTTTTTACTGGCCGACGGCCCGGGCAGACGAACAGGACCTCGTCCAACATTGCGTCGGTTGCCAGCTTTTTGCAAACCAAAGCCATATGCCACCTACCGCTCTCCAAACAATCCCCATTACTTGGCCCTTTGCGGTCTGGGGGCTTGATATGGTCGGACCCCTTAAAGGAGGAAGCCATAAGAAAAAGTACCTATTGGTCATGGTGGATAAATTCACCAAATGGATCGAAGCCAAACCAGTTAAAACGGCCGAGTCCGGACCAGTGATAGACTTCATATCCGGGGTTGTACACCGTTACGGTGTCCCCCACAACATCATCGCCGATAACGGCTCGAACTTTACAGCCGATGATGTAAAACTTGGTGCGGCAACATGGGCATTAAGCTCGATTATGCCTCCGTCTATCACCCCCAAACAAACGATCAAGTCGAGCGAGCAAATGGTCTTATTATGAGCGGCATTAAACCCATATTAGTGCAATCCTTGAAGGAATCAGATACGCACTGGGTCGAGGAACTCGACTCCGTACTATGGGGGCTGCGGACCACGCCGAATCGAACTACCGGATACACACCGTTTTTTATGGTGTACGGCGCAGAGGCGGTACTGCCCTACGACATCATTCATGACTCACCTCGAGTGCGCATGTACAAAGAGAAAGAAGCCGAGCTTGATCGGCAGGACAGTTTGGTCGCCTTGGAGGAGGAGCGTGACGTGGCAAAAGCCCGCTCCGCATTCTATCAGCAACAGGCTCGACGGTATCAAAGCAGAGAACTACGGGCCAAAACTTATAACATTGGCGAACTCGTTCTACGCCTACCAGAGAAGAAAAAGGACAAGCTCAAGCCCAAATGGGAAGGTCCCTTCGTTATTGACAAAGTTCTGACCGGTGGAGCGTACCCTGTGCGGGATGCATAGGACAATCGACTCGAGCCAAACCGATGGAACGCGGCTAGACTCCGAAGGTTCTACGCCTAGTGCCGGACTCTGTGTTCGTCTCCTTACCTCCGTCAATTTTTTTATATATATGTCCGCTATCTGTCTTTCTTTCTTTCTTTCTTCCATTTTTCTTCACAGCCTTAAAAGGTTAAAATGTGTGTTGACTACACAATCTTGACGCGCCAGGCGTGCTCATTATACCTGGGGGCTTCTTATACAGAAGCTTAATATAACTATGCTCCGGGCTCTATGCGCCCTGCACATGTGTTACTTTTCCACATGCACCTTTTCTTCGCCATTATATGCATCGATATGACTTAAGTTTTGGCCAAGCTGGGTTGCCTGGCTCTTGTGTTTATGCCCTACGTTCCCGTTAATTCGGCTAGGGCATAAGGGGAGCACCTCTACGATTGTTACTGCCGGGTCAGCCGGATGTGTACCTCAGACTGGGTGAAGCCGAAAGCTAGCGTTCTTATGGGAATATTCGGTCGGTGAACAAAAGATGACTTCTACTTATTGTAATACATGCCCCCAGATGTTTATATCCTGCGTCTCTTTTCGCAGTTCGGACATGCACATTAATGCATGCGTACCCAGGGAAAGGAACCCTTAACGGAACTATTCTCCCTGGAAGATGTTTCTTACTATCCATGTAATATAACATAGCTAGTTGGGTACTTGTCTGTTCAAGCACTTATGACCCCTACGCCTGGTTTCCATGCGTACCCCGGTTTTTACATAACTGAGCGGGTATTCGGATACACTCCGGACTGTCGGGTCCGGAGGTCGAAGCGAAAAGGTCCGCCATGACAAATGATTTACAATCCGGCTAGGGACAATATATGTCACTTGAAGTACACAGTCACTTAGACTGACTAAATTCTTCTTCTATACCATCCAACAGGCTGTCTAGCCTACAATCCTGTTGGGAATACTTTGCGGCTAATTTCACCTGGTCATACACCAAACTGACGGGGATCTCTTTCCCATCAGACCCCACAGGTCCGACCTCGGCCATGTGGTTCGGATCAGCCTTGGTATATCGAGTCTTCACCATGGCCCAGGCTTCCCTTGCACCTTGTCGGCAGGCAGATATCTTCCATAATCGGAAGCGCCGCCGCGCTCCCTTGAGCATCTCTATGAGCTCCCCCATGCCTCCTGGCAGGGAGGCAGATGGCCACAAGGCCTGGGCAATGCCCTGCATCACCTGCCGAACTTGTTCGTGCAGTTGTGAGAGCTCTGGCAGAAGATCATCCGCAGACCCGGGCATCTCCTCTGCGGGACGACCCGTCAGCATACCTACAGATATAACTCTGTTAGCTGGTTTCTTTTCCGAACTCTATAAAAGTTCATTCAAGCACTTACTAAAAATGTCGTGTCGAAGCCTCTTATTCTCCTTTACGGAGTCAGCAAGCTGGGCCCGAACATCTTTCAGTTCAACGCCCAGCCGGGTATTGGCATCTTGGAGATCGTTTTTCTCCCGCCTAACCTACGTAAGCACGCGCTCGCCAGCCTCTAGCTGTCGTTGAGCATGTTGCTCATCCCCTCGTACGACCTTCGGATTCACTCCGGGATCATCTGCAGAATCTATTGTTAGATTTGCATGCATGCCGAATACTAAATGGTATATGTCATTCTTTCCGATAGGAACAAGTGTTACCAGATGGGGCCTTCTTAGACTCCTTCATTGCGGCAACTGCGGCCCGTAGCCGGGCTTTGCACTCCTCCAACTCTTGAGACAACTGGGTATTCTTCTCTGTAAGAACCTACGCAAATAATGATCCTTAAATCAGTTGTGCCAACTGCTTCAAGTCTCAGGGGCTACTGATATACATAATTATCAGATTTTCTTACCCATACATCCTTTACATACTGGTCCGTGGCTCTGGCAAGACCATTTTGAGCAGCTCGGATGTACGCGTCCCCTGAGTTGAAGGCATCGAACGCCTCTTCAGAGAAACCAGGGTCGCGGAGTACGGCCCGGCGACGCCTGTGATTCATCGCACTCTCCACTTCGGAATTCGTAGCGGACAGCCTATCCGCATCCTCTGTAGGAGGAACATCCGGCATTGTCCCCATGTTAGCATATGCGTCTGAGTCCGGCTCTGGAGCCCGGCTAGTGGAGGCGTGGCCGGCAGGCTCTCCGGATACGGTCCGGCGAGCGTTTTTCCTACCAGGAACCATGGGCGTTATTATATTTTAAAGACGACAACCACGGAGTAGGGTGATTTTTCATACCTCTATGACGGCGTCTCAGTCCTGACCGCCTTCCTTTTAAGCCTACCCGGTTTCGGTGCCCCTTGTTGGTGAGTCACTGCGGGTTCGGCATGGCGTCCCGAGGGCCTTCCCTGTAAGACACCATATGTGTGCGGTGGGTGAAGTGCAAAAAAGGGATCCTTCTCGGAAGTTGGGACTCCGGTTTTACTTACATGCGATGCAGGGAGCAGTCCACGATAATCGGCTATGATGGCCACCAAGGCACCGTCGCAGCTTAACTGATAGAACGTCCTGTCGATGAGCTCCACAAATATGTCCAGATCTTCTTCGAGTCCGGGGTCGAAGGCCCGGTCAGGGTCCTCTGGCTGTGGAGATGGGCTGTGGACCTCCCTCACAGCTTTTCGCAGTTCCTGCTATGAAATAGCAAGGTAATTATTTATGACGAAGAATGCGGGAAGGTCTGGAGTAAAAAGTAGCAGCTCACCCAGTTTGGGGGGTCGTACATGGAGAATTCATCCTGTGGCTTAATGCGGATGAACTCCTCTTCCTCTCCTTTATATAAACCAGACAGTATTTTCGCTAGAGCAGCGGCGGAGTCCGGACCTTTACGGCCTCAACGGGTGGCATCGTCTTCTCCATTGAAGTGCCACATGGGTTTTCCCCGATATTGAAGTGGCTGCACCCCCCGCATTATACATATTGACATAACCTCGATTATTGTCAGTCCTGATTTGGCCAGCGTTTTTATCCGGCCCATCAGGTAAAGGACCTCTCTGTTATCTTCCTCCTGGGGGCTCCGAGGGCGCCAGCTGCGGCGTTTCTTCAAAGGGGCGTTATTGAACTCAGGAAGGCCCATCCGAATAGGGTCCGGAAGGGGGACGTCCTCTATATAAAACCACTCCGAAGGTCAGTCTTCGGATGTCTTCTTCGGAGTACCGGACAGGTATCCGGACCCGGCGATGCGCCATATTTCGGCTCCGCCCACTTGATATATTGACCCCTCCTGTGTACGGGGCACGAGGCAAAATAGCCTCTGCCATAGCTCGAAATGAGCTTCACAGCCCAGAAACAGCTCGCAAAGGGTGACGTAGCCAGCGATGTGTAATATGGAGGCAACAGTGAAGTTATGCAGCTGGAGGCCGTAGAACTCCAGGAGCCTGCGGAGGAACGGATGGATTGGAAATCCAAGTCCCCTCAATAAGTAAGGGACAAGGCATACCCGCTCCCCCATGGATGGGTTGGGAAAGCTCTCCGCTTGCTCCCCGTCGTTGTAAGTGGCTAGTCCAGCTCGGACGGGGACCATATACGCAGGAGGGAGAAACCCCTGAGTCTGTAACTCTACTAATTGGTTGTGGGGGACGGAACACTTCTTCCAATTGCCTGGCTTAGTGCTACGGGAGCGAGAGGAGGAGCTGCGATGGCCGGCCATGATGGGATGGACTTTTCCGGGTGCGCTCCGATGGATACTCGTTGTGGGAGGATGGTGTGATCTGGATCTGAGGATCCCCGACTCTTTAAATAGACGATTTACTCACATGGTTAGGGTGGCAAGTGTAAAAATGCCCCGACTTCTCGCATTCGCTCGACACGTGGAAGATAGCCATTATTAGGCGCAGAAGCCAAGGAGTGCAACATTCATGGGAAGCCGGACACTACTCGACAGGTACTCGGAATTTGGAGAAGAACCCGCCTTGCAATGTCGAAGACAATCTGCGCGCCGGACTCATCATCATTGAAGCCTGGTTCAGGGGCTACTCAGGGAGTCCTGGATTAGGGGGTCCTCGGACAGCCGGACTATATACTTCGGCCGGACTGTTGGACTATGAAGATACAAGATTGAAGACTTCGTCTCGTGTCCGGGTGGGACTCTTCTTTGCGTGGAAGGCAAGCTTGGCAATTCAGATATGTAGATCTCCTCCCTTGTAACCGACTCTGTGTGACCCTAGCCCCCTCCGGTGTCTATACAAACAGGAGGGTTTAGTCTGTAGGACAACAACAATCATAATCATAGGCTAGCTTCTAGGGTTTAGCCTCTACGATCTCGTGGTAGATCAACTCTTGTAATACTCATATCATCAAGATCAATCAAGCAGGAAGTAGGGTATTACCTCCATCGAGAGGGCCCGAACCTGGGTAAAAATTGTGTCCCCTGCCTCCTGTTACCATCCGCCTTAGACGCCCAGTTCGGGACCCCCTACCCGAGATCCGCCGGTTTTGACACCGACACCGGGTACCCGAGAATGGCATTGTACGGGAGGCCGATGCAGGCGATGTCGAAGTCGACCAGCTCGGTGCGGTAGTTGTCGCGCGTGCCGAAGGTGACGGGAAGGCGGATCTGTCCCAGAGAGCGGGCAGTGCCACCACCAACTCCTGAGAAAGGCTTGCTGTGGTTGAGCCGCTCGAGTGGCACGTGAAGAAGGCTGAAGGCCTCCACGGAGAGCAAGTTGAGGCCGGCACCGCCGTCAATGAGGGTCTTGGTAACAGCCACGTTGCATATAGTGGGCGTGCAGAGCATTGGGAGCATGCCCGAGCCGGCGGTGGAGTCGGGGTGGTCTTCTAGGCCGAAGGTGAGGTCGGGCTCTGGCGCAGCCCAACCCGGCGGAGCCCCCGGGCGCTTGGAAGCGGCACCAATCTGGCGGAGGAACGGCTTGACGTGGCGATCTGAAGGCGGTGCTTGAGAGCCACCCAGCAGGGCCGCGACTGCGTGGAGCGCCGGTACCGCGTAGCGAGCGGTGAAGAGGTCGCGGAGTTCCCCCCAGGATGCCACCGTGGATCCAGGGAGGTTGAGCAGCCAGGCGCGTGGCTCACCGGCGAGGGCCATGGGGAGCCAGTTGGCCATGACCTTGTCGTCGCCCCCGGCCTCGAGGACGGCCTCCTCATATGCCAGCAGGAAAGCTGACGGGTCTGCCGCACTGTCATAGCGCGGCGGCATCTCCGGCCTGAACTTGGGTGGCCATCACACCTGCCGCAGGGTGGGGGCCAGGGCTCGGAGCCCCTAGCCCCGTCGTCAGCACTGGCCGCTGGAGCCGGTGGCGGGGCGCCTGCCATGAGGGCGAAGTGCAGTGGCGGCGGAGCATAGGCTGGTGGAGAGGAGCTATGGCGCACCCCTACCTGGCGCGCCAAATGTCGGATCACGGGTTCTGGCAAAACCCTCAAGGTTCGAACACTGGGGTGCGCACGGAGATTTCCTCCCTACCGATCTATGCCCTAGCTCGCTAAGATCTCGCGGACGAACTCGACGAACTCACAACACAAGGACACAAGATTTATACTGGTTCGGGCCACCGTTGTGGTGTAACACCCTACTCTAGTGTGGTGGTGGTGGATTGCCTCTTGGGCTGATGATGAACAGTACAAGGGGAAGAACAGCCTCCTAAGGTTGAGGTGTTCTTGTGTTCTACCAACTAGTGGGTGCAAGGATGGAGTGCCCTCCTCTCCCTTCGCCTTCGCCATTCTTCCTCTCCTCTTCGCCGCCGTAGCGCTCCTTCATCTTGCGGAGGCGCCGCCGCGGCCCACCGTTGCCGGGCTTCTTCTCGCTGTCGGCGTTCTAGGAACGGGGGTCCCCATACTTGCCTGCCTGCGGCCCACGGCGTGGCTGCGCTAGCAGGCCTGTACGGCCCATCTTCATCAACAAGGCAATCAAGACCCTCGCGAGGGGCCAAGCCTCGCGAGGCGGACGACACAAGACCTCCTCAGGAGCGGCCTCACTAGGCTGCCTCGCGAGGAGCGGAGATATCAAGGCAGGGCAAACCTCGCGAGGCCCTCGTGACGTGAGCCATGACGATCAGGACCAGGCGGGCGCCAGGCGGGCGCCAGCGCGCGCAGCGTCCTTGTTTCCTCTTCGGTGCTAAGGGGGCAAGCGCAGGCGCGGAGTACCGAGGCATCAGGCAAAGGTTTCCATATCGGTGCAACGAGACCAAGACCAGCAGGACGGCAGGATGGAGGTCACCGTGGAGCCCAAGACGGCGTCACCACCAGAGTCTTTTGCAGGCGAAGACCGCTTTTGTCAGGATAAGCTGTACTAGCTGTCCCCCTTCGAATTGGCCGTTGTTGGCTCCCTTCCCGCTCAATATTTGGGGAGAGGACCAGGGCCTATATAAGTAGAACTAGCCACCACAGTAGGGCAGATCACACTACAAAAAAAATACACTTCCGTGATGATACGTGTTTGTCACAGTAGGTCGCGTTTTTTGTCATGCATGTACATCCATGACAAATTTATGACAGAATCAAGATAGTCATACCTGTGCTGTCGTAGAAGTGTTCCATGACATTACCAAAATTATCATCACGGAAGTGTCCACTTCCATGATGATAAATCGCGCATCACAGAAGTGCTTTCGTCAAGGGTGACCGACACGTGGCATCCACCGTAACGGAACGCCGTTAAGCTATCGAGTCGGGTTTTGGATCCGATAACCCGTTAACAGCCCCGACCAATGGGGATTTTCCACATGTAAAATCATCATTGGCTGGAGGAGACACGTGTCAGGTCCGCGTTGGCACAGGTGTCACTCATCCAATGGGCGAGACGTGCCTATGATATGTTGACACGTGGACCAGTCCATCAAGTTTAAATGGGCCGGCCCAACTGAAGGCCCACAAGATTTTGCGGACCATAATGGGCCGGCCTAGCTAAAGGCCCACGAGATTTTGCGGACCATAATGGGCTGGCCCAGCTAAAGGCCCACAAGATTTTGCGGGCCATAATGGGCCGGCCCAGGTAAAGGCCCACAAGATTTTTGTGTGCCATAATGGGCCGGCCCAGGTAAAGGCCCACAAGATTCTTGCGGATCATAATGGGCCGGCCCAGCTAAAGGCCCACGAGATTTTGCCAACATTAATGGGCCGGCCCAGCTATAGGCCCACAAGATTTTGAGGACCCTAGTAGGCCGGCCCATTAACTGGCTGCCATGTTTTGGGCCAAATGTCGGCCCATATTTGATCCGGTCCATTAATGGCCTGCCACGCTCCGGGCCTAATAGTGGCCCATATGAGATCCGGCCCATTAAAAGCCAACCACGTTCTGGACCAAATTACGGCCCAGATCAGGTCCGACCCTTTAAGAGGCTTTGGGCTCATTTATGGCCCATATCAGATTCGGCCCGTCAACTGGACACTATGCTTTTGGGCCCACTTGCTAAAGGCCCACTTAGAAATTCGGCCTGATATTAGTTTTGGCATGTTAAGGGACCGTTTAACATTTTGGCCCTATATTAATTTCGGCCTGTTAAAAGCCCATCATATAGTTGGGCCTAACTACGGCTCGGTTTGCATCCAACCTGCTTGCAGCAGATATCTGATTGGGCCAAACAAGGATCGAGACAATTTTGGCCTGTTAAAAGCCCGTGATTTGATTCGCACAATCATGGGCCGGGGTTCATTTCGGGCTGCTGCCGGCCCGTGAGGTGTTCGACACGTTTCAGGCCCAACCTACATCGTGATTGCATGACGGCCCGATTATGTACCATAATTTTACGGTTTGGCCGGTTTACTGCGAAAACAGGATATATATACAGTAAAATAACTGCAGCACCGTGAATAACAAAAAAACCTAGACTATACAATAAAGAAACTACGGCATATTACATCCACTGGGCATCAAAGTTCGCCACTATGGTAATAAAGCACAAGCAGACAGTAGATTACATACACTGGGCATCAAAGATTGCCACCAGTGCAAATAAACACGCCGACAAAATAATATACAACCGACAGCACTTCAATAGAGTTCAAGAAAGGTTAGCCCTGCTGGGGAGCTGCAGCGCAAGCAGCTGAGCAAGATGATGAGACTGCGCTTGTTCAACACTTATATCTTCCTCACTTTGAAAGATAAACAAGCAGACAGATGACAGGTTTTGCACATAAAAGTATCAGTGCTGACAATTCATCACATTTCTTACTGACGAATAAAGTGACAGAGTTTAAAATTGCATTAACACAATATGGTATTATTCAGGTCAAGACATGGCAGGAAATGACATTGTGAAGGAGTTGGCAGCTTCACGACACCACTGGATTACAGATCAAGAACTCATAAGTATCAATGGTTAGTGTGCTGTCAATTTATACCATTTCAGATTGGCAAATAAAGAGACGGTTTAAATAATAGTAGAATGATATGACATTGTTCATAGTTAAGACATTGCAGAATATGACGTTGTGTTGTAGTGGGTAGGTTCACCACACCACTGGATTACGGATGAAGAACAGAAGCATACATGCAGTGCAAAAGAAGATCACTTGCTCTGTATAGTTTAATTTACATGGTATGAAGAAGGAACTTGGTTTTACAACTGAAAACTTAAATTGAGAAAGGACAAACTTTTGTTTATGAACTACATAATAAACTTTAAACAAGCAATTTGATGCAAACACCAAAAATAAACAGCTGTTGCAGTCATGACTAACCAAATATATACAACAAAGTTTGAAGGCTTGAGATGCACAAACTTACATTATTGGTGAAGACAGGCTCTATAAAGGCCTTGTCCATGCTGATGGGGGGGGCAATTCAAGAAGTTTACCACAGAATCTTCTTCAAAAGCATTGCCTTTATTCCACATTTCGTTAAGTGTAAATATAGATGTGATAATATACGAAAAAATGGAGAATATTTAAGATAAGATGAAGAGTGATGCTACATAACCAAGTCGCTATAAATGTAAGTGCAGCGATACAGGCAAAAGGTACAGCCAAGAACAATGCACAGCTAAACTTCTTCAGTACCAACCTTATGGTAAGAGTAAATATAGATCTGATGTGTAGAAAATGGAGGGCAAAGGAAAATAAGCTGCAGAGTGATGGTGCATGAACAACTACCTGTCATTATAAGTACGCTGATAAAGGACAACATGTACTTACAAGAATAATGCAAAGCTAAAAAAACATTGGCATTGGATATATTCTACACTAATGTAACCATTCATACAGATCAGATAATTTGGAGCGAACAATTGATAAGCAAGCTATCATGCATACTGCTGTCACATAATGAACCAGGTATGTATGCAAGTACAGTGATACAGGACAACAGGTACTAACAAGAGCAAAGCAGCGGGCAGCATATTTGCGATATCCTGTCGTTCTTGTCAAACCGGAATTCTTCTTCGAGAAGATTTCCTGCAAAAAAAGATCTGTAAGGCACATGCGGAAAAGTAGAAGTTCAAATTGTCATGTGATTTCATAGACAGTACCTCATCCTGGGAACGAGACCAGTGCATAACAAGGTTTTTCCATTTAATGTCTTCTAAATTTAGCACAGGAGACTTCACCGGAAATTCGTTTATAGACTTGCCATCAAAGTGTGATTTCCTCAGGTAACACCGATACTACTGCAATGCTTCCTTGAAAAGCACAAGCAAGCTTTGCTCGTCATGACTATCTAGATTGACCCTCGCCTAGTTACAACAATGTAATGTAAATCATTGATGTGTTCAATCAGTAGAAAACAGGAAAATAATAACCATGAATAATAGCACTTACACGTAAGTTGGACAGGAAGATGTGAAAATGGTGTTTGTCTTCACAATAATCTTCCCATGATGGGAATATATGCACGTAGTCCCTAACAACATTGAAAGTATTGTCTTTTAAACTGGGAATAAATGGAATGGGGTTCCAATCTGCAGGAATTGGCCGTCTCTGCAGTTGGGATAGGTCTTCGGCCGGTGGACTTGCTGTACTTTTTGCTGGAGTGGGATTTTTCTGTGGTACAGCTGGTGCTATGGCAAATGAAATCGGTATACCTTTTGCTGGAGTGCAGGTCCTGTGTGGTGGGGCTAGTGGTGTGGCCAGTGAAGTATGGGTACAGTCTGCTGCAGTCGGTCCTACATTTTGTGTCACTGGTTGTACAACCAATATAAGCGAGGTGATGTCTGATTTCTCCGGCACCACCACGTTTTTCATGGACTTTGCTGGTTCTCCTTCAGGTTCGGCAATCACCCTCTTCCTTTTTGATGTCTGATGCACAAGAACAACATTTGAGTGGAAAAACATGGTATGATGACAGATGGAATATGTATTGATAATGGATGGGCATGGCATCTCGACATATATGATGAGTAAACTAAGCAGATGGCGGTGCAACAAAGTAGAAGAAATGCAAGACAACATATGCAAGATACCCGCAATCAATAAAACATTGCCAAATTAGAACAGGCACCTTGATGGGTGAACAGGACAGGCCATCTGCCTTTGACTCCTCGAGGTTAGAATAGTCATTAGGATCATATTCTGAACAAGAATCAACAGGTGGGGAGCGTATGAGTTTCATTGCATCCAGAATGGCACTCAATGCCTTGGTGCCAATTTTGTAAGTCATTGCAGTGTTTAGCTTCAAGAGTGGACTGCTGCTAGTGCGACACAAAGCAGCTACACAGATCATAGTGTAGATATAACGGGAAAACCTTAAGCATTAGAGTAAAATCAGCAAAGTGGAACTTGCTGGAATATATGTGCTAGTATTGCCGGTACGGCTAGAAAGGCTTCGGATACCAGCTCTCTTCAAGTGAAGGTGCGGTACTGTTAATATCAGTGTAACTCTCAAAGGCGACACAGCTCCCCGCATTTCCTTGCTTTTCTTATAGGACTCAAGTGGGCAGGCCACTACAAATCCTATTCCTATGTTTACAAGATCCTACGAATCAAAGAGGCTGAAAGTGTCCATCACAACCGACCGTATAGACCTCTACACTGCAAATGTCCCTGCTCATCTTCAGTACAAGGAACATACTGTACTACTATCATACTCCCTCTGTTCCAAAATATAAGTCTTGGTAGAGATTTCCACTATGGATCACATACAGATGTATCCAGATACATTTTAGAGTGTAGATTCACTCGTTTTGCTCCATATGTAGTCCATGGTGGAATCTATACAAAGACTTGTATTTAGGAACAGAGAGAGTACATATTAAAGAAGAACGGAAGAGGAACATGGTAAAGAAGAGCAAGCAGATTTTGGATAATAAAATGTTGGTTGCACAGTGCCCACACATGATGAACCAGAGCGCATTAAGAATGCAACTCCCAGCTGTCTCTCGACCATTTCAGGCGGTTGGATGAAGATCCTACGTCTCCTAACCCTTCTTCTTCCTCGTCTCTGATTCTTCCCATACAGAACACCGCACGGGCCGCCGGCCGGACCACCGGCCCCCACCGTCTGTGTTCTTCCGCCACCCCCACCCCCACCCCCGCCCCAACCCCCACCCGCATCGAGTTTTATTCATTCGGCGAGGCCAACTCAATTCGAATCCCGTTTGTATTCTATTTTTTCGGGCGGGATCCATTTTCAATTGGAATTACATTCTATATACATCATTTTTTATATATACTTTCAAAAGCACAACAAAGAATTCTGCTCCTTTATATGTATAATATGATTTACAAATACAACGATCTCGAAATCTTAAGGTTGAATTCGATTTTTTTAACCAAATTATGTTCTACTAAAATGTATGGATCAGTAATATCTACATATTAAATAACATAGATGTGCGTGAATTCATATGAGTATGCATGTTTGATAGATCAATTTTGGTTCGGGTATGGATACATGTATCATCATCTCGAATTCAAATATTTGAATCCCTTTTTTGTTCACTCCTTTCACGCCCATCTCTCTCGCATGCATGCTCCTTCAGGTAGCTATCACTCTCTTTTCTCCAGCTCACCCGCACGCTCACTTCATGTTTCTCCTATCCTCGCAAACATGGTCTCTCAACGTCTCCCTTGAGAAGTGTCACACTCTCCCTATCATTATACATTACACGGTTTTCATTATCTCTCACGTCTCTACTGTTCTCTGGTATCACTCGATACCTAAGCTTTCTTTTTCACCGCCACACACACAGTATCCACTCGTCTTTCACTTTGTCTTTCTCTCTATGGGATTCTCTCACACACCCTATATGTCTCTACATATGACTCATACCACTAAAATTACTCTCTCTCTCTCTCTCCTGTAGACACAACATTTGTTGCGGTCTCCTTTTCGTCTCCATCCCAGACTGACATTATTCATTTGTTTACCGATCAGACAACCCCGACTACCGTCTCCTCTCTCTCTCTCTCACAGACACACACACACAACTCCTGCTTCCACTCCCCTTCCCGACTACCGTCTCTCTCTCACACACACAAAACTCTCGCTTTCGCACCCCGACTCGTATTTCTCTCACAAACATTTATCGACTAGCTAGCCTCTAGATAGGTTTATACACCCGCACACTCGTGCTTCCACCATCGCATACATGTCTCTCTCCCGCTCCTTGTATCTATGTAGATTTTTCTTCCCTTCTTGAGACACGCCCTCTCGATCGTGCACACACACACTATCGCCTCATTTTAAGCTGATACCTATCGCACACACACTCCTTGTGTCTTTGTCACACATGCACTCCGTCCTCCTCCACTCTCCCTCTCTCTCACACACACATGGGCTTTTTGCAACAACTAGCAAGATGCCCATGCGTTGCACGGAACATCAAGATGCATTTGTATGAGTAGTTTATCTTGTGGGGGAAAAGGATGAACGAGGGAAGGCCTTATTTGCAAATGTGGAGAGGGGTGTGGGTATCTTTTTGCAAAATTGCCATAGTTTCCTTCCTATCCGTCAGATATAGATCGGACGGCCTATATTGCAGGATGGCAGGCACACGATCATCACCGACAATGCTTTTTATAAGAGTAGGGATAAAAATAGAGTTGGTGATGATGGTGGGCCTGCCATCCTGCAATGTAGGTCGTCCGATTTATATCTGACGGATAGGAAGGAAAATATGGCAATTTACCCGCACTCTTCACCACATTTGCAGATAAGGCCTTCCCTCGTTCATCCTTTTCTCCCACAAGATCTTGATGTTCCGTGCAACGCACGGGCATCTTGCTAGTAAGAGTAGAAATTAGACATATACCACTTCTCGAATCTTGAAACCAACAACATTCCTCCCTTATCTCATCAAAACCGCCAAAGGAATATATTTTGAGTGAAACATAACATATTTTTAGTGATATACGTATTTCAAAACTAGACTTTTTTTCTATCAAATCGGTGAATATGTATTAATCTACTTTGATCGTGTGGCAACGCATTGGCACATTGCTAGTAGTTATTATAATTTTTTGGACACCAGACAAACGGTGGAGTACATATACGAAGAGAAGAGGCGCACGCACGCAGTCGGCCTCTCGCTGTCTCGCACACATGAGTGTTACGTAAAGGCGACGTTAACAAATAAACCCTAAAACCCTAGGTGCACGATTGCTGCATTCGCGGGTACCGGGTACGTGGTGGAGCACCTTTGTAGGAATAGTCAGCTCGCGTGATAATTTGATCCGTAGGAGTTGATGGTCGGGACCACAGGTGAACGACTTGGAGCGCGGTGGCTCGCCAGTTGCCACAGATCGAGTAGCCACGTTTAAAATATCGTTTTTTAGCGGGGTTAAGAGTTCCGATTTTCAATGGCGCGTTATAAGTAGTAAGTAGTTTTTAGAACGATTGGTATGGAGCGAAAATGGAATTCATAGTACTACGTACCTCCTTGGCGTATGGTTGTATGGTTTTTTTTTGCGATGGAGGTTGTATGGGTTTATGTTGCGAGATGTTGAACCTGGTAGTTCTAGGGCAAATACTATGGTTTAGATTTAGATGCTGGTTTTCAGTAATGAAAATCGGAAGGGGAAACCCTTCTTTGATTAAAAAAACTACTACCTCCATTCTGGTTTACTAGTCCCCATCGTACTTTGGGTCAAAGTTTGTCCATGAATTTTACTTGTAAAATGTGAATGGAAAACGAGATTTTGTTATACCCAAACAAAAAAGGACTGGAGGGAGTGATTGCTCTGACACGGACGCGACCTCTCATAGCGCAGGCATTGAACCGGCGCGCCGGCCAAGAGGGCCGCACTCGCTGCAGGCCCGGCTGAGCACGCCTCCTCGCCGCGTGCAACCAGCTTAAGACTGCCCCGCCTGCCTTCATTGAATCCGCGCGTGTGCCGGCAACACGTCCTTCCGCGAGCCGGCAGGCATTTTAGAACACAAAAAATGACTAAAATATAATTAATTTACGCATGGTCTTGACTTGTTGTGCTCGCACTGGTAGCAGGAACTAGTAGAGGATTTTCTTTATTTATAACTCTCCTCACATTTTTTTGGCTTTGAAGTGAATCATGGTTGTGGACATTATGTATGAATGTGCAGATATCTGTGAACATGAGTTTGATGTGGAAGTTGAACTTGGAATGTCGGGCTTGCGCGTGAACTATACCATGTCCAATGCTTCGTCTGTTATTGTTTGGAAAGTAATTGCTGTTATTACATGACCCGAAAAAAACATTTTGTGCCACATCAGTAGATGCACGGACATCACAACAGGCATGCTGACTGGATAAACATTTGAACCTAGCTATTATGAAGGAAATTTTGTATTGACAACAGTTTTAGATAGCAGGAGACGCCTAGCCTGCTCTGCCTCTGCTAGCTTATTTCTGGCTTCTTCCATCTCTTCTTTGGCTTGGGTGAAGAGAGCATCTGATTGCTCTTTTCGCTTCTTCAGGAACTCAGCTACATTCTCAAGGGCTGCTGCACGCTTTCTTTCAGCCTTTACTAATGCCACGAGGACACGAACAGCTGACGACTCCACCTGGCTTGTGTGTAATCCAGCATCATCTGGGAATTTGCACCTTGTGTCTAATCCAGCATCATTAGGGAACTGGCACCTTGTGTGTAATCCAGCCTCATTTTGGAAACATGATCTCGAGGTTGACCATACTTCCCTCCTCGCAGGAACTGCATCCTGACATGAAGTTACTTCTTTTTTAGATCAATACTCAGAGCAACCTAGATCCATTTAGTAGAAGCCAGATAAACAGAACTCGGAGAAGTGAATTCAAAAGGAAAAAAAATAAAAACAGACTACAAGGTGAGAACACCCACTTCCTACATCAAGCTAAAAACGAAAGCATTAGGACGATTAAGACTCTTCTTATTACACATCGAAGAACACCACGCTTAAGAGAAACAGAAACTACAACATATACACATCGAAGAACACGAGGCTACACGAAAGTAATTGAAAGGGTGTTACTTACCAAAGCTCGTTTTACAGGTTCGGTGCAGCTCCTCTTTAACTTGCCACGCTCCTTGAAGATGTCCCGAATATCCCGTGTTTGGTCTTCATTGCTCCTCTGCATGTTCGCACTCGTGGTTTTAAAATCTCAACATGGCAAGAAAAATATACTACTAGTAATACTCGCGCATCTTGTGGGCAACATTAAAGCACTCGTCTGCCATGTTAGAGCATCTCCAACAGAATCGCAACGCGCGGCGCTTTAAAAAAGCGTTTACAGTGCTGAGATCGAGAAGTAGATACTAGAGAGTAGAGGATAGTTCTCAGCATAGATAGATAAAAAAAGATAATTCAACTACTCCTCGTCGTCCGACTCCTCCTCGGTGATGTCCTCCTCCGACGTCTGACTGTAGGCGTGAAGATACCGATCGTCGTCGGATTCCCAGGGCGACGCTGCTCCTAGCCTCATGTTGAATTGAGCGTCCGCTTTTCGCCTACGCTTGTCCTCGCGATAGGCGGCTCGCTCCGCCCTCCTCTTATCCCTCTCCGCCCTCCTTTGCGCGTAGAACTCGCGCTCGTTGATGATGTCCTGCGGGAAGTGTTGGCGCCACAGCGCCCTAAGCCGCGGCAGAGGCGCGAGCTCCTGCGCCCGCTCCCGCGTCGGCACGTTGGGGAAGTTCAATGTTCTATGAGGCCACCGGAGGCGCCACACCGCCGCGTCGTACGCGCGGGCGGCCTCGTTGGCGGTGTCGAAATTGCCGAGGCCGAGGCGCATCCCGCGGAACCGGATCTCGGCGGAGAAGCCGCCGGAGGGGCGCGCGCGGACGCCGCGGTATCCCCAAGTTTCCCGGCGACGCGGCGGCATGGTGGCGCGGCGGCGGCGAGGCGAAAAAGAGCGGGGAGAGAGCGGTGGCGAGGCACAGAGCGGGGAGAGAGCGGTGGCAAGGCACAGAGCGGTGGGAGGGCGTTGGATTTTATAAAGCGCGCCGGACGCCGCGCGCCAAAACTAGCGCACGCCCGGCCGCTTTTTCCCGCGCGCGCGCGATCCTTTCCCGACGTCTCTGCTATCTCTACTCTCTTCTCTACTAGCGCGATACAGGAGCGACGCACAATTACAAGCTGATATTCTGTTGGACAATGGAGGCTATAACCAATTACTTTTACGGGAACAATAGCACCCAGGAAATTTGAAGGGTAGGTATGAACAAAATTGGAACTGCACATGTACTGCTAAGTGATTCAATACACACATTACCAATCGAGGAGGAGAACGATGGTCGCGGCGGCCTCTGTGAGTCATGGTCGGCAACGGGAGTCAGTTCATTGTCCACGACGGTGGTACTTCTGCGCTTGGCGTCGGCTTCCGGGAAGCAGATCCGAGACCGTGGAAGACGATGCCGGGGAAGAGGCTCCGTGTACGACGACGACGGTGGACCGGCTCCAGTGCGGCGTACGAGGTCGTCGATGAGGCAGATGCGCTGCGGTGGACGAGTGCGCCGATGTAAAGGGGAGGAGCACGAAGGCTGCGGTGCCGTGGAGAAGTCTATTTTGCGGTGGGGATAGAAAATGGGGAGTATTCAGGTGTACTACTCTGGGTGCCGGGGTGGGGTTGGCTGGGTAGGGTGAACCTGAAGTTACGAAAACAGCCCCCTACCAAGCGTCATCCGTAGGCCTGTTCCGAAGGCTATGATGGTAACTTCCCACTGCTCGAATCAGGGTCGCGGGAGATTTTCCCGCCGACCTCAAAATTTTGTGACACTGGACTCCCCGTGTGGCGTGTTGAGTGATTCGGCTAAGCAACTAGCGAGTAGTAGTAGTAAACTCTGCATATTAGGTTTGACCGAAGTCAAACTTCCTAAAGTTTGACCAAGTTTATAGAAAAATATAAACATTTACCATAACAAATATGTATGATGTGAAAGTACATTCAATAATGAATCTAATGGTATTTATTTGTTATTGTATATGTTAATATTTTTTGTTATAAGCTTTCTGAGAGTTTACAAAACTTGACTTTGACCAATGCTAATACGCGGACTTAAATAAAAACGGAGGGAGTACACATTTGTTTTCTTAGTTTGTAGTGAACTAATCATTTGTTGAAATTGTGAAATAAATATATTAGGCTATTGACTTCGAATGTAATGGTCTATACAATTCAATAGTTACAATCATTGTCGAATCCCAAGATGTATACAAGGTCTATAGTACTTCACAACATGCTCAAACTCACATAATCCCAGTCAAATGAGAATCTAAATGCATTTCATAGTTATTACTTTGTAGGATGCAACAAAAACAACCATAACTCTACATCAGCCATTATAGAAGCAACATTTTGACATATCCCAATGTGTGAATGAAACGTGCAGAGAGAGCTTTTGAAGATGGAGCAGATAGGGCGGGAAAGATTGTATGTATGTGGACGAGAGAGTAGGAGACAAACCTAACGAGACAAGAGAGAGAGATAGAGAGAGAAAGAGAGAGGAAGAAGTTAGGTCTGTGAGAAAGATGGATACATGTAATATACATGAGATGCGTGTGCATCTGGATTCTGTATACGTGGAAGGAGAAGAGACAACATGTTTGATGAGAGAGCTGGAAAAACATGGACGAGAGGGGAAGGATCTCGTGGGTTGAGGGATTGACAATTTTGTGCGGGGGAGAGAGGGATTGGTAATTTTGTGCAAGAGAGAGAGAGAGAGGGTGGGGGGAGGAGTCAGTCAGCCGTCGTCACATCACCCTGCTTCCAAATGACCCCGCATTCTCTAGCGTGGTGTGGTCGCCGTCTTCGATCTGCTCGATGCCCTCTTTGAAGATTGAGGTGTTGTGCATGTTGGGGTGCAAAGAAGCACAAGCGAGAGTGGTCGCCGTATAACCTTGGATGGGGATGAATTGTGTGCTCGGGGGAGTGTGTGTGTGTGTTGTGCTGCGTGTGTCTGTGTGTGTGTGTGTGTGTCAGATATTGAGAGAAAACAAACCTAAGGAGAGAAATGGGTATTCACGAAGAGATTGTGCGGGCCTTGAGGTGGGCAGGGGCCGGGTGAGGGTGTCAAAATGTGCGCGTTGATGCATGTGTTGCATGCGACCGTGCGAGGGACGGACGAATCGAGAGAGATGGTTGTTGTGTTACGGATGCTCCTCTCTCTGTCTCTCTCTCCCTCTCTCTCTCTCTCACACACACACACACAAGTAAACTAGAAGACCGTTCTCTCATGTATACACAACGTATCGGCATCTATCTATGTCTCACTCATGCATGATCATTTGCACATTCACACCTCTCTATGTCTGTATCACACGCACACCGTCTCCACATTGCCCTTCCGCCACAACACACATATGGACACATACACACGTTCTCTCTCAGTCACACACACAAAATCAGTATTAAAAAAACTAGGGCGCACCTAAAACGTCCAAATCCAAATAAACACGAACTGGAGCTAAATTCAAATATATGGAAATATTGCAGCGTCAAGAACTTTCACAGGAAAAAAAGTTGAGTAATATTCGAGGATTGTTTTCACACACACAAAAAGGTTCGGTGGATGTCCTTCGAGCGCGACACGGTGACGCACCGTTCGATCGACCGCGCGGCCGCGGTTCACGCGCTTGCACAAGATTCCGTATCGTGGCTGTGGTACTAACTAATAAAAGCGCTGCCCTAAGTCTAATGTTTACGTGTACTAGTACGATTTTCTTTTAAGTTTGACCAACCTTATATATAAAACTAAAGTAAGCTCCCACACGCGCACTCATCAATATGCCGCCGCCGCCGTTGCGCATGCCGGCGCCCGCCTGCTCCGGCCAACAATTTCTCGCCCATCACCGCCGTGTCGCCGCCATCCCTGTGCCATGAAGCCGAAGGCTCGCCCGCTCACGTCGTCTGCAGTCCCTCCTCGCGATGCCGCCGCACTGCCAAGCACGCGAGCAGCTGGTGGAGCCGCGTCTATGCACGCAGCGTACGAAGAGGAGGACGAGCGCGTGCTCCAGCACGCCGGCGAGGAGGAACTAGCGTGTCATTGTCGTCTCCGCCCACGCGGAGGAGGCGCGCATGGTGGCTGTCGCGGCGGAAGCCGGTCGCGCGCGCGTCGAGCCCGCAAACCGGGTGCGGATGCGGAATCTACCTTTGAGACCTTGAATGCCACGTGGATCCTGCAATCTGAAGGAGCAATTTGGGTCAGTCGACTCATGTGAGCCGTTTGATGCAACATGGATGGCTAGAAGGGCTTCTTCCACCTCTTCTGTCGTCTTCTTCCTTCGCTCCGTCGAACTTCTTTCACAAATCGACTGACCCAAATTATACTACTAGTACGAACGTATTAAGTACAGTAGGAACACGAAGATACGAGCAGTAGTACCAACTGCAAGAAGAACAGTAGTAAGACATAGTACTAGTACTACTGTACGTACTAAAGAGTTCAAATAACGAGAAAGAACATAAACATAGTTCTGCTGGGGCCTCAGCACAACACACCCTTGAAATAAACTAAGCAACTAGTCCGCTTGACACTGCAGTAGAACCAGCATGAGCGACGGCACTGCCACCTACTCGGAGTCCGAGTCCACGTCCTCGACTTCGTCCTCGTCCCTCTTCCTCTTCCTCTTCGCCGACGCTTCTTTGCTTGAACCGGACACTGGGCTCTGCTTCTTCATCCAACCCTTGTAGATATTTAAACAAAGGTAGGCATCCATTGCTGCGTACAGGATGTGATCTTCATCTAATGTCTTCGACTCCCATGCATGATGAAACTCGTGATGAGGTTTCTTCAGTTTAGCGTACGAAGGATCAATCATGGCTGCTGCCAGGGTCAGCATTGAAGGTTGAGAGGAGGACACCAGGCTTGCCTTCTGGAGATCGAAGGGCTGGCCTACAACGAGACCTATCCGACGCAGGACATCCCTGTCGTTCTTAAAGCCTACAGTAACGAATTTCACTCTTTTGTCCTTGAGGAAGTTCTTAAAATCCTGGCACTCAACGTCGGCATGGCATATGTGGTAGACCAAGCAAACGTTATGTACGCAAACCTGGATCACGGCGGGCTTCTTCCTCTCTTCGTCCTTTAGATCCTTCTCTCGTCCCAGGACTGTGGTGTACTCAACATCTAGCCCAGCGACCCACTCATCCGTTGAACTGTTGAACATGCGTAGGAAGCGAGCAAGCCATGCTTTCACCGTCTCGGATCCACGTGTGTAGATGACGATGAACTGATCGCCGGTGATGGCTCTAACCTGGTACTCAGCGGCGACCATGGAGATTTGGGAGGCCATGGATTTTGGAGGAGGGTTAGGAGAAGTTGAACTGTTGTACCCCGCAAAAAAACTGGGAGCGAACTAATGTGAAAGGACGGGACGACTGGGAGCGAACTGTTGTAAGGTAGAAGACGGGGACGAGTAGGGCGTGCGAACGGCGTGGGGTTGCTGGCTTGCCCGGTGGATAAACGGCTGCAAGCCCCCAAAGAGTTCTCGAGAACTATGCGGGACCCACTAGATGTCATGTCTACTAGACCCATATCGTAGGCCTGACGGTATAGCTTCTGCCTGTTCGCACGCCATGCCGGCGCGTGGATGTAACTTCACTTAATTCCGTCAAACGTCGCGCCTCCCACGACCTTCGCCTCCCTCGCGCGGTCGCGCCCTTTGAGACTTCGACCGGCTATAAATGAGCAATTTTTTTTCCTTTTTTTAGACAAGCAATTTTTTTGCCTACTCCGCATGCATGATACTCCCTCTGGTCCTTTTTACTCCCGTCAACCGTTTGCAAAGTGTTTGACCAAATTTATACTTTTTTTAACACCACCTTATATTAATTAACCAGCCACACCAGTACACTCATTCGATACAATATTCACCACACAGGGCGGTACGTTATTTACAAGAATACCATCTAATCTATTGTCAAAGCTATACTTAGCGATTAAGTGTGCCACCTTATTGGCCGAACGGCTAATCTTTGACAATTGAAGATTGTTGATCAACTTCGAGATGCTCAACGCTTTCATCTTCAGGTCACGCATAGCAGACCTGTCATAGTCCCCCGATGCAAGAGACGCTACCACAAAAGCGCAATCAGTCTCTAAAATTACAGGATTATGAAGAGAAATACCTATGTAGAGACCGGCAATGCAAGCCCTAAGCTCCGCTTCCTCCACGCTTTGACAGGCATCAATGAAATCCCACGACCAAATTTATACTAAAAATATCAATATCTACAATACTGATTATAATGAGTATAAGAACTACGTTTTATAATGAGTGTAAAAATATTGATTTGACATTGTGAATGTTGACACATTTTTCTATAAGTCTGGTGAAAGTAGAGGTACATTGACTTCAGACAAAACTTAAATGCACAATGCAGACTAGTTCCTCCGTCCAGGTGCGTGCCATGTCCTATCTTGTCATCACAACAAGGTTAGCTATTAGGCTGGCCATAGTGGGGGTAACATAAGTAGTATCATGCACTTGGGACTCGCAAACATGCTAATGTGGTAGGCAATTAAAGAAGAGAGAGATGGTTATAGTAACATAGGTAGATACCGTAACATAATAAATGTGATGCTACTATGTGTCATGCATGGCAATAAATGAGACCACCTATGATACTAATCTATGATACTATGCACTATAGAGGTAGTAACATAGACTAGTAACATATGCATGTTACTAGTCTAAGTTACTCCCCACTATGACCAGCCTTAGAGTACCACTACCTCCCTTCTAGTTTAAAGGGCTCGATTCAAAAATTTCACCTACTCTTAGCAAGATAGTAGAGGCGGTGGAATAGTTTTTGAAGTCTGCAAAAGTACTCAACTAGTGCTGTCGTTCTTCACAAAAAAATGTGTTTACCAATGCATGCATGAACACTAGTTACTCTAACCCCCCTCTCTTCTTTAATTCTTTGCCACATCAGCATGTTTGCTATTCCCGTGTGCATGATACCAGCTAAGATACCACCATTATGGCCAGCCTTAATCATCGCATGCAATAATTTAGTGCACCTTGAAATATGAACATGTGTGGGGCGTGTATGTTTTTAATGACTTGAGACTATACCTAGCCCGGCATGCAAGATGACTTATTATGCACCGTTCCCCATACCTGCAGGAAGCCCGTTCGTCTCCAAATCTTTTCCTCTCCATGTGTGGAAACAATATGCCTGCCAAACTCTCCTTCTCCCTCCGGCGGTCCCACCACTCCACCCTGTGTGAAAAAATCTGCATGCATGACTCTCCTCCCCCCACGCTCGTCCAATCCGTTGTGACCAGCAATATTTCCACCCCTTCGCTCCCCCGTAATTTACTCCAACAAATATGCCCACGTAGCTGTTACTTAACTGCAGGTGCATTGGGTCACTGACATATGGGCCCAACAGGGGTCTGGCCCACATGTCAGTGACGCAACTGGACCTGCAGTTAAGTTAGTGCAGCTCAGTCCATATCTTACGTAGGTGTGCCATTGCTCGCTATAAATACTGCGCCTCCCACGACATCGCTATCTCCTCCCCCTCCCTCTCACGTCGACCACCATGGCATCGCCCCTCCCAAGCCCTAGGAGCCCCTCGCTGCACCGCGCGGACGATCACGCGTCGCCGTTCCGTTCCTCGCCACCACTAGTCGAGGAGGACGCGTCGGCGTTCCGCTCCTCGCCGTGACGCGACGCGTCGTCGTTCCGTTCCTCGCTGCCACTAGTCGAGGAGGACGCGTCGGCGTTCCGCTCCTCGCCGCGACGCGTCGAGGTGGACGCGTCGGCATTCCCAATCTCGCCAGCATGTGCGCCGGAGGACGCGTCGGCTCCCCGCTATGAGGAGAACGCCGCGCCGCCCGCCGAGCCCCCCAGCCTTGAGGAGCTTTGGAAAGAAATGGATGTCGCCTTGTGGGAGGCTTTGCCTCCAGCAGAGCGTGCCAAAATAGAGGCGGAGAAGAAGGCCGAGGAAGAGAAGCGCACCGCAGAACAAGCTGCCTGGGAGGCCTATGTCGCGTTCGAGAGAGTCAGGCAATTGGCTCTTTGGCAGAAGGCTCGTGCGAGGGCCATGAGGGTGGCGGAGGACGCCCGTGCCGACGCCCTGAGTGCAGTCGGGCCCAAGCGCCTCATCTACGCTTGGCGGTACGTGGACCGGGTGCACGCTTCCAGCGAGGAGGAGTACCTGTTGGCGCCGGATCACCACACCGGTGAGATCGCGCTCGCCCGCCGGCAAGCCGCCAATCAGCACCTCGCGAGTTGCGAGGCTGAGGAAGAGGCGTTGTGTCGGCGCGCTGGGAAACGGCCGCGCACCAGGGCACTCGTGGCGCGCCGCAAGCGCTCCTGCGAGCGCCGTGGCTTTTAGGAGGAGTATAATTTTTGTTTCGTAAGGCGATCTCATTAGTTTTGGGACGCAAATGATAAATCCCGAACGTTCAGGAATTTTTAGCGTCCTTAATTAAGTATGTAAAAGGGAAAGTTTGGAAACCTTGTGTATTCGTACGCATTTTGCAAGTACGTGCATATAGCACAAACTTTACTATATACTATTGCACTACACGTCTCTCTCGATATATGCTTGCAGACTGTGCTACTCCCTCCGTCCAGGTCAATAAGTCATCTTTGGTTGTGCACCGTGACCAAGAAGGAGGGAAGACTTATACACCTAGACGGAGGGAGTACTACTATTACTTATGTACGTGCAAATGCACGTTTTAACATTACGATGCGGTTTTTGTAAAAGTAGAAAAACAGCACTAGTCAAGCTTGTGAAACGATTCAATGCAAAACAAATGCAAAAATGCTCGTTTGATTGTTTACTTTTAGCTTCCTTCTCTGTGGTTATTTCTCTGTCGTACTTTGTACGGAGTATCTCACTGGTTGGAAAGGCATGCAAATTCCCAAACCGCTTCCTACACCCTGTATCGAATTTTTTGCCTAACAAGTTGTGCCGTGCAATTGGAATTCCAACTTGAGTACTACTACTACTACTAGTAGGAGTACCAGGGGCCAGTTCTTTTAGGCTTCTAGATTAGTAATCCCATAACTACTAGCTCCGTCCTGGTTTATTGGTCCCCATTGTAATCTGTGTCAAATTTTGATCATAAATTTAACTAATGAAATGTTAGTGCATGTCACATGCACTACTCCATCCGTCTAGGTGAGTAAGTCATCTTAGGTTGTGCACCGTGACCAAGGAGGAGGAGAAAACGAGAAACGTTAATGTTTATTTGCTAATTAATAGTATTGCATGCAATGAACTAACCACTGCATGTCGTGTTTGATATCTCAAGTCATTAAAAGCATGCACACTCTTTATCTCTTATTGGTTGATATGTCAAGAAACAAGAAACGAGGTACGGAGTAGAAGTTAATGCACCGCGCCTAAGTGTTTTGGGATTATTTGGTTTTCGTAAGATGACTTACACACCTAGACGGAGGGATTACAATGGTGAGGAATAAACCAGTTAAATCTTTGGTCAAAATTTAGCACAAATTACAATGGTGAGGAATAAACCAGGACGGAGTAGTAGTTTAGAAGCCCAAATAAATGAGTGAGGCGCCTTATTGTTACTCTCCACTGTGACTAGTCTTGTGGGAAAAGCTGGGGAAGCCGCCAAAAGAACTGGCCCTAGGAGTAGTAGCTAGGGATCGAGTGTGCGAGATGAACCGGAGAAAGTAAATGCAGAGAGATGAAATGCAAAAAAGACGGAGGGATGTGATGGTTGCTTGTCCGTTTATTTTACCAGGCCACTTATTACTGGGAGTGGTTGGGTTTTGTGATATGACGGCTTTACTGCCGCGCCACGAGCGGGGTGAGAGGTGAGACTCCCGTGCAGCGCCGCCCTCTACACTTGTACTACATCGGTCGTGGTTTATTAGTCCCCCATTGAATTTGACTGAAGATTTAACTGACAAAATGTTAGTGCATGTCAACAAAAACTATATCGTTGGATTCGTATTTGAACATAGTTTTGAATGATATAATTTTAGGTGACATGCATCAGCATTTATCGTACTATATATAATGTTAGTTCAATTTTTGGTCGTACTAATCTATAGTAGTAAGGTGCCCGTGCGTTGCACCGAAGAGTGAAATGCATTGATCGGGGAGTTGTTTATTTTGACAAAGGATGTGGGGGTCATCTCATGTGTAACGGGTATCGATAGGTTTCTTCGGATATTATTTCATCTCTAGAGCTCACAAACATCCGGGTGAAATAGATAAAAAGGTATCTTTTGCAAACAAAAGCGTTCAACTGTTCAACCTGCATCCAAAACTTGTGAAGAAATAACACTTATTGTGCTTTGCAAGAAATGATCTTTAAGAATTAGTTTTTGAGTATCGATTGTTATACATGTTGGCTACAGATGACATGGCACTTTCTTATAGTCAACAGTTGGCTATACTATTAAGTAATATTAACCATGCCCTTATACACCTAGACGGAGGGATTAAATCAGGATGACTTGCAAGCGGGCAGAGGAGATGTAAGAAATGGTTCATCGTAAGTCTTTCACCAGTACTGTAGTAAAAATTCATACATGGAAGATTCTAGACTAAACCATAAACGGATACACTTTTATTCATGCGCGATACTCCAATAGAGCAAGATCCTGCATGGAAGTCTCCACATGCTTAGACAGCGGATTACATTGAGCGAAGACTAATGATCAACATTTAACTTGATAATGCGTATGTCCAGGTGAACCTCCTTGGAGTCCCCGTGCACCGCGTCGGCGGGTAAAGGATGCCATGGGTTTTCCAAGTCCACATTGGCGGGATAGTCCCAGCTCCCCAGAGTCCAAGTCCGTTCGATGAGGCCAGTGTCGCCGCCCACGCGACCCGGAGGGGTAGTAACACTGACCACGCACCCGTACATCGGCCTCGTGTCAGTGTCAGCGTCAGCGGCGTCGCCCCTGACGCACATTACAGAGACGGGGCGGCGGCCTGCGCGGGCCTCGCCGGTGCCCACGATCAAGAGGAAGACGCCACCGTCCTCCTCCGAGACTAGCAGGCGGCGGTGATCCTCCAGCGACTCCGTCATGGTGAACGGGTAGCACGTCTCGTACTTGATGTTCTCCGCCAAGGGCCAGCAGTGACCGCTGCACACATCCGTGAGGTGATGCACCATGTCCGCCGGCGAGCCACAAAACGGCATCGGGCACTCATAGCAGTGGACGAAGGGCTCCTTGGAGGCATCGACCAGGCCGTCCATGAAACGGGAGTGGCTGTAGGGGACGTTGCGCCAGTTGAATATATGAGCAAGTTACTACGAGATTTAATCCGAATAAGCACAAAATAAATCATGACGGCTATAACAGAGATGAAACTAATCATGTGGACTAGCATAGTAGTAGGATACAGAGTAGAAACATGAATTCTACCACGATTTCGAACAGGAAGGACAGAAACACATACGGTGCAACGGGAGCAGCACCGTTGGCGTTGAGGTTGTCGCCCATGTCCAAACACCACGTAGACACGGTCTTTGAGCACGGTTCGTAGTCGTTCCACGCTCGGGCATTGAAGTTTGTAACTATTTTAGATTAGAATATACTACTCCTCCGGTGCTAGTAGTAGAGCAGAGTCCTACTCTACTACTCTACTCAAGCAAGTTAGGGCATAGCACTGTAGGGAGTACCAGTACTGTGATCACTCAAGCAAGTTGTCTGGCATCGACATGACCCTACGCTGCTGGTATGTGTCTCGTAAGTCAAGCGGCGTGCTGTAGTCATCATCACCTGTCCACTTCCCGCAGCACATATTCGCTTCTCCATCTTTGTCCGCACATAATCTCGTCCAATCTTCCATCCCCGCTAAGGCGCCTCCCCCCTCGTCCGAAACCCAAGCACTAACAATGGCAGAACCGAGCAGCGTCCGCCGAAAGAGTGGCTGGAATTCGCTCCCCACAGAGGTAATCAAGCTCATTGTTTCACGTGTGGACAATCTCAGTACCATGCCGCTCGCCGCGTGCTCGTCGGGGCTGTACCGTTTACTCAAAGCCCTCAGGCCGGAGCTTTTTAAGCCAGCTCCTTGCTTGCTGATGCCGCCTGATCTTCAGAAACGGCGTGTCACGCAGCATAACGATCGTAGGGTGGCGAGCATCAACCCCCTTGACTGCGATCCGATCCCCGTCAGCCTCAACTACATTAACGGTATGTACTGGGTCGGCATGAACACGTCTTGGATGGTGCTCGTCGACGGTCGCGGCAGCTGGATGCTCGTGGAGGTCTACACCCGGCGATTGATCCCCCTTCCTTCGATTAACACTGCACTGCTTTGGCACCGCGGCCCAGAATACTCGGAATCTTACAGTAGCCAACATGATACCAAGTTTGATTTGCTCAAGGTTGTAATCTCCCAAGTGCCCACAAGATCTGCGAATTATAAAGACTTCAGGCTAATTGCGTTCTTCAACCGCGGTCTCGCCTATCTGACAGGTCACTGCGGTAAGTGGATAAATCTGCACGTCCATCGCAGGATCATACATCCTCCATGGTTCTCTGATGCCATTGAACACAAGGGCTTCATTTACGCTGTCGACTGCTTCTATGGCTGGACGTATTGCTGGCCTACTCCAGTCATCGCTACAAACGGCTGTTACAGCAGTATGTTACTCCCTCCGTCCCATAATATAAGAACATTTTTCAAGCTTACATAGCTTGAAAAACATTCTTATATTATCGGACAGAGGGAGTACTTTCCTATGATATCATGATGGCTTGCTTATATTACTGTCAACATTTGCTGAAAAAATATTCATGCTCATAACATGCTGTTCTTAAGATTGACTAAATCAAGAGCCCTTTTTTATTTGACTCCAACTTGATATGATGTTGTAGGCCGCCTGGTGTCCCTACCCTTCCTAATCCCAGAACCTTTCAAAGAAAAGCGGCATGGCAGTTGCAGGTGGTTCCTGGCTCGATCAGACGACGGCGAAAGATTGATGATCGTTCGCACGTACCGGACATGTTGTTTCGCGGAATACAATCACAGTCACTGCATGGTCTTTGAGCAGGATCCCAGCTTCTCTGGGCCTTCAGGAATTTTTGACTGGAGGCTGGTAAGTAGCCTTGGTACACGCTCTCTGTTTGTCGGACTGAATTATCCGATTAACCAGGAGATAACCGACGGCAAGGATCATGATGGCAGCGCGGTTTCGTTCATCAGGCAAAACTGTGTGTACACAGCGTACCATGCGTCTCTGCATGCACCATACCCTGATATGTGCCGCCACGCTCTGCAGCCCAAAGTAGGAGAGAGGGTCGCAAGTATCAGACTTCGACCTGCTGGCTGGAGTTTCCCCCGTCAGGCACCCATCTGGTTCAAGCCGTCAGCCAATCTCCACAGCTTAATAAATAGTAACGTCTAACTGAGCCAGTTAGTTAGATGTGTACACTTGGTGTAGTAGGATCTTTATTTAGTTTGATGCATACACTTGTTCTTTTTTGGTAGCCCTTTTGTAATGATGGCTGATGTTTGGTTTGGAAGAGAGAGCTGCGTCTTCACTCTTCTGGCCTGCTTACTGCTTCTGTTGCACCCCCAGCCCTGGTTGCTGCTGCTGTTGTTTTCAATGTACAATCAGTAGTATATTTCGTCTGTTGGTTGAATAAATGTGTTGTTAGAACGACAAACACAATGTTTTGGAAGTCGTTGCACAGTTCGATCCTTTAGTGCCCCGTACCGTACGTAGCGCATACTATTTTTCGTACGGAACACATTTTCCACTTGTTGATAACATGCAGCCCACTGATGAAGGCCCAATAGAGAAGCCCATAATTAACTGGAAGGGAGGCTCTCACATGAATCCGGCCCAGGTACATGCTCATGGTCCCCTAAACATAAATAAATAAATAAATAAATAAAGCTAAATGCTCATGCACCAGTTCTTTGGGAAAATAGGTAGCCCAGTATTTCTTTTTGAAGAATACCCAAGCTAGGCCTATTTGTTTTCTCCGAATTACTGGGCTGCAAATCTTTCAAGACGAGGAGGGATGCATTCCGGCCTGGCTTAAGAGTATGGTCAATGTCTGTTAAAAGTAATATCAAAAGGGGGTTGAAAATTCCAAAAAAATTATAGCAAATGGGATATAAGTTTCTTTTTTTGTTTTTGTTCTTCACTGATATCTTATACGTATTTCATTGGATTTAACATGACATAGTACTAATTTATTTTTAAATTTGTTTTAGTATGGCTATTAATTTTTGGATTAAGAATATTTCGTTCCCCAGCAAAAATTTGCGAATTTTCAAAATTTCCCACATATTTAGTTAATTTTTTGACCCTGGTACTGACCAGAAAATGGCCAGCAATTCTAAAAATGGAAAACGGGCTGCAATAAATTCCATATGAATTAGAAAATGAGTAAAAATTATAAAAATAATAGCAAATGGGCTGTACACGCCACAGATTTCGAGGCTGACTTGTTTACGCAAGGCTTTGTCAGTGAACACACGATTCTAGCAGCAGTGACTGTTGGATGTCCATCCAACGGCCGACGTGCTTCTTCAATCTCTGATCTTCCTGCTCCAGCCGCCTAAACTAGCGCCGGTGGGACTGCCTGCTCCCTCCTCTTGTGGCCCGCTGTGATGCCGCGCAGGCTTCCCCGGCCCACCCTACTCCCTCCGCTGGCCTGGCCGCACGCAATCAACTGCCTCCTTATTACGCAAAAAAAATGATTCCTCCCACTGACATCTGGGGCGCACCGGTTGGGAGGCTGACCTGTGGGCCTACTAAGTTGACGCGTACGCAGGGCTTGTCAACTTAGTCAACAAACGATTCTAGCAGCAGTAACCGTTGGATTTGAATCGAACGGTCCTGCTGCTTCTTCAATCGCTGCTCTTCTTGCACCAGCCGCCCAAACCAGCGCCGGGGAGACCGCCTGCTCCTGCCTCCAGTGGTCGGATGTGCTGCCGTTGAGGCCTCATCGCCCCCTACTACTCCCACCGCTAGCCAGGCCCTGCGGCGACGGCAGCCTCACACCGCAGCCGAACCAGTGAACCCTCGTACCCCTCTCCGCGTGGGCATCCACTGCCGCGTCTTCCCCGGCTCCGCGTCGTCCCCTTCCTAGGCCTCGCCGTCGTCCACCGCCTTGGTGCTCTCGGCGCGGCGTGGTCAACATGGTCAACGACATTCAATCGGAAGAGTACTGTACGTGGAGAGGCTGACAGCTGGGTCCACGGCCACAGCCCAGTTTTTTTGTGATTTTCCAAGTAAGTCGCTTTGTTAGGCCTGTTAGGCTACAAATCTTTCAAGACGAAGAGAGCTTTCATTCGGCTGGCCGAGAAAATGGCCCATCAGTAATGAGAAATGGGCTGTACATTTTTAAAACACATCAAACCAGCAATTAGTTTCAAATATCTTTTTTTTCATTTCGAGATTTTAAATTACATTAATTTTTATGCGTGGAGAATTTGTTGGATTTTATATTGATATATATTTATTTTTAAAATCAGTTTGAATGTGAGTCGAAATTTCGGGATTAAAAACAGTTCGGACCGCACCGAAATATGCAAAATTTCGTATAATTTTTTAACCGTGGCCACAATATGGGCTGTAATGCTAACAAAAAGAATATGGGCTCCAAAAAAACCTTAATAATTAGCAAATGGGCTGTAAATGCTGTTTTCCACAGATTTGAGGCTTTCCTAAAAAAAGGTTGACGCACAAGCAGTGACTGTTGGATGGCCATCCAACGGCCGTCGTGCTTCTTCAATCTCTGCTCTTCCTGCTCCAGCCGCTCAAACAAGCGCCGGCGGGACTGCCTGCTCCCTCCTCCCCGCGGCCGGCTCTGCTGCCACGCAGGCCTCACCGCCCCACTGTACTCCCATCGCTGGCCTAGCCATCCCTCTACTCACCCACACCTTCTATTATTCTCCGGCGACGGCAGACGAACCAGTAAACCCTCGTACAGTCGTACTCCCCTCCGCGTGGGAAACAACTGCCGAGTCTTCCATGCCTCCATGTCGTTCCCTTCCTAGGCCTCGCCGTCGTCCACCGCCCTGGTGCTCTTGGCGCGGCCTGGTCAACGTGGTCAACGACCGACATGCATCTGAAGTGGACTGTACGTGGAGAGGCCGACAGCTGGGTCCACGGCCGCACGCAAGGAAATGCCTCCTTATTACGCGCAAAATAATGATTCCTCCACCTGACATCAGGGACCCACCGAAAGGGCCTCTGTATTTCGCGAAAAAAACGTTACCGCCGCTGACAGCACGGACCCACCAGCTATATCTTCGCACGCAAGGAAGTGCCTCCTTATTACGCACAAAAAATGAATACTCCCCCTGTTAGCTGGGACCCAGTATAGTGGCAGACTGACTTGTGGGCCTACTAAGTTGACGGGGACGGAGGGCTTTGTCAACTTAGTCAATATGCACGATTCTAGCTCCAGTGACCGTACGATGTCCATCCAACGGCCGTAGTGCTTCTTCAACCTCTGGTCTTCTTGCTCCAGCCACCCAAACCAGCGCCGGTCATGCCTCGTGCTCCTGCCTCCCGTGGCCGGCCGCGATGCAGCGAAGGCCTCACCGCCCCCTACTACTCTCACCGCTGGCCAGGCCATCCCTCTACTCACCCACACCCCCTGTTATTCTGCGGCGACGGCAGCCTCACACCGCAGTGAACCAGTGAACCCTCGTACTCCTCTACGCGTGGGCATCCACTGCCGCGTCTTCCCCGGCTCCGCGTCGTCCCCTTCCTAGGCCTCGCCCTCGTCCACCGCCCTGGTGCTCTCGGCGCAGCGTGGTCAACATGGTCAAGGAACGGCTTCCATCGGACGTGGATTGTACGTGGCGAGGCTGACAGCTGGGTCTACGGCCGCAGCAAGGAAGTGCCTCCTTATTACGTGCAAAGTAATTATTCCTCCACCTGACAGCGGGGACCCACCGGACGGGCCACCGTATTTCGTGAAAAAAACGTTTCCCCCTGACTGCTGGGACCCACCAGCTACATCTTCGCACGCAAGGAAGTGCCTGACAGTCGGGACCCACCTGGTCGAAGCGTACGTAGCGTTGTCATTCTGGTCGCGAACGTGTACGTACATATATACTGGTGGATGTAGAGGCGCGCACGTGTCGTAGTAGAGGCGCGCACGTAGCATGTACACGTACGTACATCGGCCAGGGTGCAAGAAAGAAAATACGGCCACGTATGTGTACATACGGGCGGGCTCTCGAACACCTACTCGCGCATACGTACGGCCAGGGCTCGTGTACATGGCTGGGTCGGAACGGAGAAACAGCGTCGTCGTCGTGTTCATGGGAGGCAACAGAATGCGTCGTGTTCATGGGGAGGCAACAGAATGCGTCGTGTTCATCGAGAGGCAACGGAACGCGAGGGAGCCAACCGGCAGTGGATCCGCGCGCGTGCCGAGGCCCTGTAGTGGCGGACCCCGGCATGCAGCGACGTCCCGTCGCGCGCGTGGGCTGGCAGGCCGGCATGGCCTGCTGGCGCCGCGTGGCGTGCGGGCAATGGGCGGCAAACCTAACGTTCGGCTGGCGTGCCACCTGGCCCCCGCCATGACGTTTCAAAATCACCAGGCGGCCTGCCTGGTCATGGCCGGCTCCTGGCAGCCGGCACTCCAGAAGACGGACAAGGCCAAGTTACCGGACCAATCAGAGTAGGAAGCTGCCGAGGCTTCTCGCCTTTTCAGCTGCGGCGCCCCACCAGCTTCGGGGACTACTGTCGGAGTGAATGACCACGGGTGGCCTCATCAGCCCCCCATGGTATTTCAAGACATCGGGGCCAGCTGCGCCTCTCAAGAGTCAAAGACAAAGGACCGCCTTCTTGGGGCCGGCTGGCCCAGGCGGCCGGCTGCCAGAAGGCGGCGGAATCCAGAAGACGGTGGAATCCAGAAGGCAGCCTCGAGGTGGGCCGACTCCTAGCAGGCGGCCCCCCGTGCCCTTGAAGTTAGCGCCCCATTACCATGACGAGACGGGGCGTGGCTACAGTGTAGCCTGCCACCCCCGAATCCAGGGCAGAACGTGGCCATGGTGCAGCGTATCGGGCGGACACCCCTTGCCCGGCGCGGCACTATTGCCACGCCGCCCGTGACATCATCCATGGCAGAGGAGGCCATACTCCCACGACGGGCTGTCAGTACGGCCTGTAGGCGACGGGCCCTACCTGTCCGTGAGGTGCCAGAAGGCGGCAGGCCCTAGGCGCAGAGGAGGGCCGACTCTAAGCAAGCGGCCTTCCCCTTCCCTTGGAGTCCGTGCGCCATTAACTAGATAAGACGGGGTGTGGCTACAATGAGCGCCCGCCAGGCGGCGGGACTGTAGCCATGCTCCCCCCCGACAAAGCCTCCATCATTAGAGGCAAGGCTACAGTGCAGAGCCGCCGACAGGACCCGCAGGCGGCGGGCCCTACCTGTCGGCCGAGAACGCCGCAGCCGGCGGGACCCACCAGACGGCGGGCCCAATAGCCGGCGGAGAAGCAGGCGACCAGAGACATTGACTGCCGGGTCCTACATCCGGCCGGATTATCATTGTACCCCCGGGGTGTAGGCCTATATAAACCCCCCAGGCCATCCCATGCAAGGGTTTCAGATCTTTAGACAACACACACACCACGTAGGGAGAAAGGAGTAGAGTTGGCCTTGTTCTTCTTCTTCCCCTAGCCAAACAACTCAAGGAGCAAGCTTGTAGCTACCTTGTTGGGATAGTGATCATGCGGAGACCCCGCAGAGCAGGACTAGGGGTGTTATCTCCTAGGAGAGCCCCGAACCTGGGTAAGATTCACCGGCGCAGGCTGTCTTGCTCACTCTCGCTTCTAGAGCCCGGCGACGTACTCTTGACCCCCTCCATGTTAAGCCATCCCTTGGCATATGTCGCACCAAACCCCCGACAAAGCCATTCCCAATGAGCTCGAGGAGCTGCCCATTGCAAAATTCTTGCCACCGTGCACTTTACCCTTTTTTAGACATTCTCGGTAAGTTTTATTCAGATTCCAGAATGTTTATAGGTAAAAAATGTAGCCCCCTAGGTTGCCAAACCCGAATGTTAAAGCAAGAGCAAGAAGAAGGCTTGCATCCATTTCTCTGAAAGGTTCAGTGCCAATTTAGGCCCTTGTTTGGCACTCTTGGGCTCAGAAGCCCCACTGGGGGGGGGGGGGTTTACCCTTCCATTGGCAGAGAGACAACATGAGTGCCTCTTATTAACATTAATTTTGTACCAACATTCTATTTTGAGCTGAGAAATAAGCCTGCTCACAAGAGTGTAAAATGAGAGCGAGTGAAATGATAAGAGCAACATGATTTTGAGTGTAGTTGCCACTCAAAAATGATGATCAAATTTTTGACGAACCATTGTGATGAATTGCCATGAACTCATATGATGAACTGTTGCGATGAACTAATGTCATGATTCTCTTTCTTTAGTCGGATGAGATATTCTTGTTTTGTTTGATTCAAAGTAATATAAAATGATGGTGTTGCTGTGATGAATTGTTGTTGTAGGATTTTTATCGTGCTATGCACTCAAAGGTTCCCCCAGCACTAGTAGAAAAGAGGGCTTTGGTTCAGGCCGGGTCAGCCCATTAGACCCGGTTCAGTCCAGAACCGGGACCCATGGGGGCACTGGTCCCGGCTCGTGAGGCCAGGGGCCTGCCGGGCCTCATGGGGGCATTGGTCCCGATTCGTCTGGCCCCTTTGGTCCCGGTTGGTGGGACGAACCGGGACCAATGGGCCTCGCTCCTGGCCCACCACCATTGGTCCCGGTTGGTGGCTTGAACCGGCACCACGGGCTGCCCTTTAGTCCCGGTTCATGCCACGAACCGGGACCAATGAGGTGCCTATATATACCCCTCGCCCGCGAGCAGAGCACTCCAGTGCTCTGTTTTTCTCTGGCCGGCGAGGGAAGGGCTTTGTGGTGCTCTAGCTCACCTCCTATGCACATGAGGTGTTCGATGAAATGCCCGAGCCACACTAGTTAAGCTTTTTCCTCTCGAAGCTCTGATGAACCGGCAATGGATGTACGGTGACAGACACACCTCAGAGTACATTAAGGGCGTGCATGATTTTCTCGAAGTGGCTGAGGCAAACAAGCAGAATGGTTTTATGTGTTGTCCATGCCCTAAATGTGGGAATACAAAGTCTTTCTTTGACCGGAAAATCCTTCACACCCACCTGCTTTACAAGGGTTTCATGCCACACTATAATGTTTGGATGAGGCACGGAGAAATAGGGGTTATGATGGAAGACGGCGAAGAAGAAGAGGACGATGACAACTATGTGCCCCCTGAATACGGTGATGCTGCAATGGGGGAAGCTGCTGAAGATCAAGAGGAACCAGACGATGTGCCCAATGATGCTGCAACGGGGGAAGCTGCTGAAGATCAAGAGGAACCAGACGATGTGCCCGATGATGATGATCTCCGTCGGGTCATTGTCGATGCAAGGACGCAATGCGAAAGTTAAAAGGAGAAGCTGAAGTTCGATCGCATGTTAGAGGATCACAAGAAAGGGTTGTACCCCAATTGCGAAGATGGCAACACAAAGCTCGGTACCATACTGGAATTGTTGCAGTGGAAGGCAGAGAATGCTGTGCCTGACAAAGGATTTGAGAAGCTACTGAAAATATTGAAGAAGAAGCTTCCAAAGGATAACGAATTGCCCGACAGTACATACGCAGCAAAGAAGATTGTATGCCCTCTAGGATTGGAGGTGCAGAAGATACATGCATGCCCTAATGACTGCATCCTCTACCGCGGTGCGTACAAGGATCTGAACGCATGCCCGGTATGCGGTGCATTGCGGTATAAGATCAGATGAGATGACCCTGGTGATGTTGATGGCGAGCCCCCCAGGAAGAGGGTTCCTGCGATGGTGATGTGGTATGCTCCTATAATACCATGGTTGAAACGTCTGTTCAGAAACGAAGAGCATGCCAAGTTGATGCGATGGCACAGTGAGGACCGTAAGAAAGACGGGAAGTTGAGAGCACCCGCTGACGGGTCGCAGTGGAGAAAAATCGAGAGAAAGTACTGGGCTGAGTTTGCAGGTGACCCAAGGAACGTATGGTTTGGTTTAAGCGTGGATGGCATTAATCCTTTCGGGGAGCAGAGCAGCAATCACAGCACCTGGCCCGTGACTCTATGTATGTATAACCTTCCTCCTTGGATGTGCATGAAGCGGAAGTTCATTATGATGCCAGTTCTCATCCAAGGCCCTAAGCAACCCGGCAACGACATTGATGTGTACCTAAGGCCATTAGTTGAAGAACTTTTACAGCTGTGGAATGGAAACGGTGTACGTACGTGGGATGAGCACAAACAGGAGGAATTTAACCTGCACGCGTTGCTGTTTGTAACCATCAACGATTGGCCCGCTCTCAGTAACCTTTCAGAACAGACAAACAAGGGATACCACGCATGCACGCACTGTTTAGATGACACTGAAAGTATATACCTGGACAAGCACTCCGCCTCCGCCTCCAGGAGCTCATCAACCTTCCGAACTGGACGCCTCCGCCTCCTCCTCCTCCTCCGGCGAGTAAGGGCACTCCGCCTCCTCCTCCGCCTCCTCCTCCGGCGAGTGATCAGGGCACTCAGCCTCCTTCTCCGGCGCGTGGCGGCACTCCGCCTCTTCTCCGCCTGCGCCTGCGCGCCCGAGCAACCAGCCTCCTCCTTCTCCGCCTCGTCAGCAAGGGCGGAAGAGACCCGCCGCCGCTCCGGCTGCTCCGGCGCGTCGTAGTCCTTCTCCTCCGCCTCATAAGCAAGGAAAGAAGACAGCCATAGTCGCTCCGTCTGCTCTGCCGGCGTCTAGCAGTACAGCCAGAGGCGGGAGGCAATACACATTCGGTCCTTCTCTGAAGACTCCAGAGAAGTTACCATATGAGAGGACCCCGGAGGAGAACGCGAAGATCGTGCGAGACGAAGTGACGAACTTCTTTGCAGGGGTGAAAGCAAAGAAACATCCACCTCCGGAAGAGAAGGTAGATCCGGTGAAAGCGAAGCGCACTCTGGCTGCCCTGACAAAACCACCAAAGTCTCCGCCGAAAGGCAACTATGAGCGCATTATTGCAAAGACATTTGTCGAAGCGGAGCGGTCGGGAAGTACTGTCAGTGATCAAAGGTTAAAAGAACGACGAGCCGGGAAAAAATTGCCCAGCTCGGCGAACAAGCGAACCAATCGTGCCCCCCGCTCAAGGTGTCTAGCGACATCATCGCTAATGATCCGAGGATGGTGCCCGGTTATAGCAATCTTGGAGATTACCTGCCCAACGATGTACATTATGATTTCTTGGAGGTGGAGGAACACAGATACGAGTACGGGAAGCCTCTCGTCAAAGATGAAAGATCTCTAACAAAGATGATGCGAAGATTCCATGATTGGTACATGAAAACCTGCAGAGAGTCTGGGGGAGGAATACTTTGACGCTGAGAGTTAAAGAGGAGCATGACCTCGTTGGAATTGAACTGTTGAATGTTCCATTTGAGGAGTTCTTCCAGTTTTTCAATCAAAAGGCCCTCGATAAATCAACGGTCACTTGCTACTGTCTGTAAGTAGTAGTACTTCATTCATTAAGTCTCTCTATATAGGTCAGCTCTTTCATTGCATGTATTTATAATTATCCTCACTATATTATGCAGATTGAAGATCGCCGAATTGAAGAAAAGACAAATCGGTGATATTGGGTTCATTAACACAAATCTCATAGATGCAACTGAGGTTAAATATCATGCCGAAAATACCGAGGCCAACTTGCCACGATCGTTGGTAATAAATGAAAACAAAGATATAATACTCTTTCCTTACAACTTCAAGTGAGTGTTACTGTCTTGTGCATATTCGGTTTACCTTATTAGTCCAGGTTATAGTAATGTAATTGATGACTTATGCATGCGTGCGCAGCTTTCACTATATTCTCCTAGAGATTAAGCTTGAGCAGGGAGTAGTAACCGTCTTAGACTCGAGACGAAAAGATCCCCAGGACTATGCGGACATGACTCAAATGCTCGAGAAGTAAGTTAAATCGATCATTATCCACCATATCAGCAACTTTGTTCATTTCCTGATATCAAGTAATTGTTTTCTTTGTCTGGCAGGGTTTGGAGAAAATTCACCAAAAAAGCTCCGGGACTACCGAAGAAGCTGCAATTTAGACACCCGAAAGTAAGTACTATAGTAGCATGTTCCGCGCATCTCCTAGTGATTCAAGCGCTAGTTTCATCAATACCATTTAGCATGCTTGCTTATCAGTTTGATTGACCTCTATTTCTTGTAAAGTGGTTGTGGCAGGAACAAGGGAATGATTTCTGTGGATACTACGTTTGCGAGTCCATCCGCCACACGACCTGTGAGCAGGGCTACTCTGACGAACAATATGAAGTGCGTAAGCAATAATATTCACAATTTTATTTTATTACCATCATTTGTGTTGAGTTTCATTTATTCATATATATATATATATATATATATATATATATATATGTATGTATTGACCCCCTTCTTCAAATTAGATCTTTCGGATGCGGGATGAACTCCTACCACCAGATCGTATGCGAGCAATTCAAGAGGAATTGGCGGCATTCTTCCTTGACCACGTGATCGCTTAAAACGGAGAATACTATGTGGACCCTGTGCTCATATATAATTAGGAGATTATATTGTAAGAGATAATTATTGTATATATGTAGCCAGTAGTGTCGGATAGATATACGAGAACTTATTGTTCGACCAATCTCTTGGAGAAGGAGAGGTGGTCGATATCACTTCTCTCTGTATGCATATGTTCATGACGATCTTCTGTTTCCTTCATTTGCTTACTAGCTAGCGTGTCTAGTCCTCTCTATACGTATATAGTACGTAGCGTCGACCAAGCACGGAGATAAGAGAGGACACTTCTCTCTATTAATTAGCTAGCTAACACAATATATGAAACACTTAAATTAACCCCCCAAAACCCCCACCCCCCTTTCAAAAAAAACAAAAAACCCAGCCCCTGAAATGCTGACGCGTGGATGCCTATTGGTCCCGGTTAGTGCCACCAATTGGGACCAAAGGCCCTCCTGCCTGGGCTCGCCGCACCGGCCACGTGGAGGCCCATCTGTCCCGGTTCGTGTAAGAACCGAGACTAAAGGGCTAGGGCATTAGTAACGACCCTTTAGTCCCGGTTCAACAACCGGGACAAAGACCCTTACCAACCGGGACAGATGACCCTTTTTCTACTAGTGCAGCCAAACAATAATTTTATGTGCAAGGAAAGGTGAGGGATTCAAGGGGACTGGTGAAGGTGAGGAATCCACCAAATCCCCAGTCCCTTTGGGGCTTGAAAACCCCACCTGCCAAACAAGGCCTTAGTGGGCAGTGATGAACGGGCTTGGCAACCATAAGTGGGTTCACCAGAACCAATCTTCCTGCCCCAAGTCAAAAGGAAAAACAAAACCTTTCTGCTCTGACAATTTTTTGGAACATAGACGCTAGCAGCGTCCGGCTTTAACTTAATAAAGCCACCAGGCAGAATCCACACATAGAGTCTTACAAGCCAAATAAAGACAGTCAAACGAGCCCATGGCTCAAGATAAAGCTAAGTAGATCGCAGCCACAAGTTCGGTAACACAAAAGCGGAGCATCAAGGCCAAAGCTAGCAAAACGAGGAGGATCATGGAGCAGCCATCGTCCCGTGCCGCGCCTGCACCATGGTTGTCTTGATCAGCTCCATAGTCTCTTTCATGCGCTCGATGTCATGCTTCTTCCCCGGTGGAGCCCAAACCTGAAGGAAAATATGGCATTTGAAGATAATATCAGCGGGGTGGGCCGGGAACTTGTGTTCAATCGTAATTTTGTTACGAACCGTCCATAGGGACCAAAGAAGCGCCCCAACGCATCTCCAAACTATCCTAGCATTGGCCCCTCTTTGCGACGTTAAGATAGACAGCATGTCGTGGCTAGATTGAGGGTTCCAATTTTGATTGAATGCGTCTCTCACCGCACTCCATGCAAATCTAGCAAGCACACAACCAAAGAATACGTGGTTCGCGTTTTCCCCTAAACCGCAAGTGGTGCACGTGCCGTCCGCCGGCCCATTTCGTTTGGCAACGTTGTCCGGCGTAGGTAAGCGGTTGCGAAACATTTGCCATAAGAAGATCTTGATTTTGAGAGGGATGTCAGCCTTCCATAGCCCCCTAGCTATATCTAACGTAGTTCCCACAGATAGCTTGTCATATAGGGATTTGACCGTAAATCGCTTAGATGCGGTCAACTTCCACGAGATCGTGTCCACCCCATTACTACGGGTCAGACCACCCAAGTCGGCCGACAAAGCGTCCCAGCTAGCGGCCTCCCTGGTCTCTAGATTCCTAATGAACGAGATGGCTGGAGGTTGGACGCGCAAAGCATCGGCCACGAAAATGTTAGTGTCCGTTGCCAATTGGTACAGTTCCGGATGAGAGTGCCATAACGGCTCCTGGCCCCACCAGTGGTCGAGCCAGAACCGTGTGGACTTGCCGTTGTTTACCCGGAACTGCGCACCTACTGAAAACGCCGGTCGAACCTTTTGGATCCCGTTCCAAAAGATCGAGCCGTTGATTTTAGCCTTGAACAAATTCCCCTCCGGGAAATATTTAGCGCGGAGGATGTCTGCCCAGAGCCCCGACTCGTTTTGGGCAAGACGCCACCACCACTTAGTTAGCAAGGCCACGTTCATGAGTTTAGAATTCGTAATACCTAGGCCGCCAAATTTTTTTGGCCTACACGCAGCTGCCCATTTCACTAAGTGGTACTTGCGCTTGGTCCCGGCTCCTTCCCAAAAGAACCGTGAGCGAGGAGTATCGAGTCTTGTGTGAACCCCATCCGCTAGAAGGAACATCCCCATAGTGAATATAGGGAGGGAAGATAAGCTCGAGTTGGTTAGGATTAGCCTCGCCGCCGAGGACATAAACCTACCCCTCCAAGGGCTCACTCTGTTAGCGACCTTCCCATAAAGCGGTTCCCATTCCGCTATGGTAAGTTTCTTGGTCGATATCGGGAGGCCCAAGTATTTAATCGGAAAGCTCCCTAGCTTGCAATTAAGGAGATTCGCAACCCGCGAGCTAGCTAGATCATCCATCCCAATGGTGATCACTTCGCTCTTCAGAAAGTTGATCTTAAGCCCTGATAAGATCTCGAACGCAAGCAGAAGTAGCTTGGTGGTAGCTATGCTGTGGTCGTCGGGTTCAAATAAGAGCATCGTATCGTCTGCGTATTGCAAATGCGTGACCCCACCCAGAATCAGATGCGCTACGAGCCCTTTAATGTGTCCCGCTGCCCTTGCTTTATTAATCATGGCCGCCAGGGCATCCGCAACAAAGTTAAAGATGAGCGGGGAGCTTGGGTCTCCCTGACGGAGACCGCACTTGTTACGAAAGAACTTGCCCATTGTGCCATTGATATTGACCGCCGTGTGCCCACTACACACGAGGTGCATGATGCAATGTACGAATCCTGCCTCAAAACCCTTTTTGAGGAGGACTTCTCGCACGAACTCCCAGTTAACGCGATCGTACGCTTTCTCAAAATCTAATTTGAGAAGCACTCCCTGTGCCTTGGTCCTTTTCAACTCGTGAACGATCTCTTGTAATGCAATTGGTCCCTCGAGGATGTTGCGGTGTTTGAGGAAACCCGTTTGACTAGAGCTAATCACTCGTTGAGCGACCGGAGCCAAGCGCGATGCATACGCTTTCGCACAAATTTTGAACGGGACGTTGATCAAGGTAATGGGTCTAAAAAGCTTAATGTTATCCGCCCCTTTGACCTTAGGAATAAGGCTAATGGCTCCGTAGTTCAGCCTGGAGAGGTCCACCGTGCCTAAAGCGAAGCCATTGACAATATCGTAAAACAAGTGCTTAAGGCAGGGCCAAAATTTCTTAAAGAACTCCACCGGCCAACCGTCCGGCCCAGGCGCCGTGCTCGTTTTCATGCCGTGTAAGGCCTGGTCTATTTCCTCAGGAAGGAAGGCAAGGGCTAACCTATCGTTCTCTTCCTGCGAGACACGCTCCGCGGTATCCCACAAATCACCGCGAAGGCGTAAAGGTTTTTCAACGGCCGTCCCCAAAAGGCCTATGAAAAACTCGTAGATATGAGCCACGATTTGGTCCTGCGCCAACAGAACACCTTGGTCTGATTGGAGACGTAGAATGGTGCATTTCCTTTTCCGCCCGTTCGCGTAGGCATGGAAATATCCAGTGTTTGCGTCTCCTTTCGTGACCCATTTGACTCCGCCCCTGCGTCGCCAATATTCCTCTTCCGCGCGCAAAATCGCTGTTACTTGATCTTCTAATGCGTACCTATGCGCCCACTCGGCCTCCGAGAAAGGCCGGCGATCAGCCTCCATATCTAACAGTGAAATAGTCTCAACTATGCGCGCGCGCTCTTTCTTGGACTCGCTACCATGATTAGCGCCCCACCCACGCAGGTAGGCACGCAGCTTGCCAGCCGCCGCGACCCAGCACTCTGCTGGACCGCGTTGTGGTCCTAGATGAGCACAAATCGCGCCCCAACGCTCAACCACCATCTGGGTAAATCCCTCTGCTTCGAACCACGCCGTTTCGAAGTAGAACCTAGGGCTACGCCGGATGAGCTCCTCCCCTGAGGAAAAAATGAGCGGGACGTGGTCTGATCCGATGCGCGTCTCCGCCACGAGGGAGCACATGGGGAACAGAACCTCCCATTCCAGAGTAAAAAAGACCCTATCCAGCACGCTACGGACCGGCTGCATTTGCTTGTTAGTCTAGGTATATCTGGCACCAGTCCGTGCGGCCTCCCGCAATGCTGCTACCGCAATGGCATTATTGAATAAGGACACCCTCGTCCAGTCAATATGAGCATTATTCTTATCCGCCCCCGAGCGAATTAAGTTAAAGTCTCCCCCTACCACCACAGGGAGGTTGATTGCCCTTTTGGCCCCGACCAGGTTGGTTAGTTCTAGCAGGAAAGCTGGCGATCTGGAGTGGTCAGCCGGCCCATAGACACACACGACCACCCACGACAGACCAGAAACACGAAGTTTAATAGTAGCAGATAAAAGGAAAACACCAACATCCCAATGCAGAACATCACATACATCTTTATTACAACCCAACAGAATGCCACCAGAATGACCGACAGAGGGGACCCATTGCCACTCAAAACGTTGAAGAGGATCATAAGCAAGCAATTCCCTGAAGGTAAAATCAGATTTAATCGTCTCTTGTAGCGCAACCACGTCGATATGTTCTTTGGCCATGTATTCTCTAAGCTGCGTGCGTCGACCACCGTGGCCACAACCACGTATATTCCAGAACATGTAACGCATCTAAATCACCCTGTTACGTAGGCGCACACCTCTAGAGGTCACCGCCTTCGCCACTCTCTTCCTAGCCGTCGCTCGGCCATTAGAAGGAAGGACACCAGCTTCCCTAGCTAGTGTCACCTCGTCAGGCATTCTCTCGTCACCAGCCTCTACTGGCACAATGGCTAACTCGCTGTTGCTAGCACAGCGCACAGCAGCGGCCGCCAGCGCAGCCTGCGCCTCTTCCCTAGCGTGCACAAGAGATATAATATCGGACTGCGCCCCACGAGTCTCCACCCCGCAGTCATCTAGAATGCTCACCAGGTGCTCATCCGAGAAGGCATTAAGAATGCGAAAAGAGGGCAAGGGGTTACCTGCGGCGTCCATGTTCTTGTCGGCGATGCGGAGTTTGGCGCTCTCCAAGGAAGAGAGATCGCCGAGCTTGGCCTTGGCCCGAACGCTCGGGGCGCGCTGCACCACCGGGATCGCCTTGGTGCGCCTGGCCTTGTTGATAGTCCCCGTCGTCCCCAGCGCTGCGCCCAGCTCACCACCAACGTCAGAACTCTCCACCTCCGCCACCACCATCGCCTGCTTGTTCGCCGGTTTCCTCCCCGCCGTTTTCTTCGGTTGCCTGCCCCCACTGTTGGAACCCCGACGCGGAGCAGGCGTAAGGTCAGCTGGCTCGCTCACCACGCAACCAGAGTCCGCCCCCACGGCCACTGGGGAGGAAGAGGTTGGAAGAGAGGGAGAGACAGCAGAGGCGACCCCGCCCGCGCCAGTCAGAGTCGCCGCCACCTGGGACGGGCCAAGGTTGGACCCGTACTCGTTGAAGGAAAGCTCCAGCGACCTGGCTAGCGGGGGCTCACTGACCGCGGTGTCCTGAGTCGCCACCCCCATGGCACCAATCTCGGCCGACAGCGCACCCAGCTTGTCCCAAGTTTCCGTGTCAACGGAAGTGTCCTGGATGCTGTCGTCTTGATCCTCTCCCCTGTCTGGCATCTTGGTATCCTGGTTCTCCACACCACGAGGGCCGCCCTCGCACCCTTGCGGCTCCTTGCCTGGTTCGGCCCTGCCGTGTTTTTCGTTGCCCAGCGTCCGAGCGCCCGGATTCGCGTCCTTGTCAGGAGGGTTGGCAGGGCCCGCTCCCAGCACGGCCCGCTCACCACCCCTTTTGGGAAGGGTCTCGCGCTCCACCTTGATTTGGTATCCCTCGTGGTTGAACCACACCTCGACAACTCCATTGAGCTTCTCCGGGGCTTTGCACGCAAGCTTCATCCGGACAGGCCCCAACCTGATCAGAGAAAGTTCATCGACCACAATTGGCCTGCCCAGCATCCGGAACCCTTCCCTGATGCGATCTTCACGCCTATGTTTCTTTGGGATGCCATGGAGTCGCACCCAAGTCTCCGGCATCACCATGGGCTGGACCTCCTCGTGTAACATGTCGCGCACCCGCGCAGTGATGTCATTGATGGACAGAAACAACTTACCACTAGACTTCGCCATGTGTAACAGATCTGCAGAAGGAAAGACCACCACGAAGTCATCATCACCCACTTGAGTTACCTGCTAGTCCCAGTCTCCTGTCACCATGTGCTTCAGTTCTTGTTTGAGAATCCGTTGGTTCAGCTTCCCCGGCTCCGCAGATAAGATGGCCGCGTTCTTGATGCGAGCATCTATGGGGGCTTCGGTCTCGTCCGCGTCCTCGAACTCTAGGCAGAAAAATCCTTCCCCAGAAATGGCGCTGCCCATGATTTGGAGGTGGAGTTGCCGGCCCCTCGTCGGACAGAGTGCGGACGCGTGCCCTTCTTCCTTGCAGAGCACACAAAGGGGCAAGAACTTGCACTGGGACTGGAAGTGGCCGGGGCGCCCGCACTTGAAGCACTCCACGTCCGGCGCCACCTCCACTGGGATGGGTTCCTCCGTCGTACCCTTTGGTGCAGAGGGCAGCGCCACCGCCAGTGGAGCTGCACGCGGCTTCATGGCCTTTGGGTCCCCGTGGCCCCCACCACCGCTGGGGAGCGGCTCGTGCTTCCTCTCAAGCTCTCGACGCCGTTGCTGAACCTTCTTTTTCTTCTTGCGCTCCTGCTGCTGGATCCACCACGGGGGAGGAGGACCCCAATCCCCCTCGCGCCCGCCCTGGTCGCGGGATCCGCCTTGCTCTTCTCTGGCCTCGCGTCCACCCGAACGCTCGCGCATCACACGCTTCGCCTTGTCACGTAGTTCCCGCTCCCTACGCCGTTCCGCCTCCGGATCTGACACCTCCATCGGCCGCTTGTCCGCCCGCCTATCTCCCATCACCATCGCCGCGAAAGACTGGAGAAGGGGGGAGGAGGTGGGCAGATCTGGATCGAGCGGGCGGAATGGGCAAGGCGCCGCACCTTGCGAGTGGTGGCTGGAAACCCTAAACGGGGATCCAGGCACGGGCAGTGGCCATCACCTTGTCTAGCGTCAACTACTATTCAGATTTAGTAAATGGTTTGAGAGCAAGTTGCAATCCAAGGTACTTGCATAGGAAGGAGCCAACCAGCCCATGAAGTCTATCCAAAACTCTTGCTTCGTCCAATGAGGACTTTAGTTGACACGGAGCCCTGGTGCTTCACCAAATGTAGTCAGGACACGTTTGTTTTCGCTCAGGTAGTGTACCGGATTTTTGGTATCGGGTAGCTTCGCTTCCGCTTAGTTTGTCGGGATACATGTTTTCTTTGGTTTAGTGTGGTCCAATCTGGTTTATAAGAGCAACTCTAGCAGAGTTGCCATAATTTGGATCGTCAAGAGTGCTATGCAGTCGATCCTAAAAATATGGAGGCATAAGTGGGCTTTGGCAAAGTCATAATCGGCAAAAAAATCAACCCGCATAAAATTCACTTTAAGTAAGACCCACCTGTCAATTTCTTACGCACATATTTCAATCCTATAAGCAGGACCGGAAATTAGTCACACTGCGGCCTTCATAGAACAATTAATTAAATAATCAGCCTACAACTAATAGTTGCGGCTATGGTGAACGACGGTGAGATTTGCCGGTAGAGGCGCAGAATGCAGTGTTGGGCACTGTAATCTCACGAAAACAGGCCTCATCCCATGTGGGACATGCCCGGGCGGTGACACTAAAAGGTTGCAATGGCCCAGAAACGGGCCTCCACACTCTCATTCCATGTTAGCCATGCATGGCATCGGTAGGGCGGTCCAAAATATGCCGCTCCATTCCGCATCTATCGTCCGAATAGTGTCCATCACATCATCATACAAGGCCCAAAAGGGGGGCAATTCATTCAGGTCCTCCTCCTCCTCAAACCTAAATAGGAGGTAGTGCTCTTTCTGTTGCACCATTGACTCGATGTGGTGGATTGGGAGGCGTCGAAGAGGGGATTAGATAAGGAGAGGGACGAGGGCGTTGATCTTTTATAGGCCGCAGCAGGCACCATTAAGGGGGGAGTTGGGAGGCGGCGGGCGTCTGTTAAGGGAAGCGTTTCCTGATGAGAAATGCGGTTGCGCCATTCACATGACGTCGAAAAGTGAGGAGATGATGCCGCATGGCGGCCATCCGAATGGCCACCGCTAGAATTTGAGGGAGAGGGCGTGCCATTAATCCGAGGGACGATTATTCTCTATGCAGACAACCGTGCTATTTTAGATCCCGATTGTGGTGTGAGGATGAAGAAGACGAAACTTCACTCTCACACCATAACAGACTACGACCCACTAGGCTCCCACTATAACGCTCGACAATCGACATCACTGGCACCAGATCTAGGCTTCACCTAGACCCGCCACGCCCATCGCACCTCTGACCTCCACCAACCTTGCCGGTGCGGGCATCGCAGACGCAAAGCCACTGTCCTCTAGGGCCGCCGACCAGCGCCCAAGCAGGCACCACCCATAGCAGAACATATCTGGGCAGGGGAAGCCCTGATTTGCCGCTATTGGTCGCCACGGCGAGCCACCACGTTGCCCCCAGCACATCCACCGCCGAGAGCCCCTACGGCCGCCGCCTCAGCACCGCAGAGATTTTTTTACTAGGGATCCGATCCAATAAAATAATTTAATATTGTTTATGTTGGTATATATATCCTTTATAAGTGTTTTCCTTTCTTTTTTTGGGCTATGCTCAGTTTTGCTCCTGCTATGTCAACGCGTGCGTGTTTCTGTGAACCAACGGCGAGGTAGGAGTAGTATTGCAGTTTGTGCCGCAACGCTGACTGTGATTCCAAATCGAATCCCGTCTCGATCCAAAATCCAATCCCACCTCCGCCCCCCTTCCTCCCACCACGGGTTTGCGCCGGTGGTTCGCCGTCGGCGACGCGTGCGCGCGCGCGCGCGCATTCACCGCCGCTGCAGGGAGTTCTCTATTAGCACTGTCCAGTCTCGTCTCCGTCCGCTGAGCCCCAGCGCGGACGGCGGCAATGTCGCGCCTCCATCCCCGCTACTTCTCCAGCTCCATCTCCTCACTCGCCGACGAGCTGCTGAGCGAACTCCACCATCATCTGGGCTCAGGGACGCTCAGTCCGCAGCTCGCACACCAACTGTTCGACGAAATGCTGCGCCAACCCGTCCCAGTATCATCGCGTGCACTCAATGGCTTATTTGCTGCCCTCGCGCGTACGCCACCCTCCACCACCTGCACAGATAGCCCTGCCCTCGCCATCAATCTCTTCAACCGCATGGCCCGAGCAGGTCGCGGCAGGGTGATAGCACCCAGCAGTCACACCTACAGCATACTAATTGAATGCTGCTGCCTCGCGCGCCGTCCGGACCTTGGGCCTTCCTTCTTCGCTCACCTCCTCAAGACAGGCGTCACGGCAGACGTCGTCATCTTCAGTGGCTTATTCAAGTGCCTCTGTGACATGAAGCGGGCAGACGAGGCTCAGGACATACTGCTCCATAGGATACCTGACGACCTGCATGATGCCATCTCCTACTCAGTAATTCTCAAGAGCTTCTGCAACAATGGATTGAGCCAGCGTGCGCTTGACCTGCTCCGGATGATGGCCAAAAAAGGTGCTGACCACTCCCCGGGTGTGTTTGCATACAGCATGGTAATCCATGGCTTCTTTAAAGAGGGTGAAGTAAGCAAAGCATGCGATCTATTCCATGAAATGATACAACAGGGGCCTGTGCCTAATGTGGTGACGTACAACTCTGTTATCGATGCGCTATGCAAAGCAAGAGCAATGGACAAGGCAGAGGTGGTTCTTCGATCAATGGTTCATAATGGTGTCCAACCAAATGTTGTGACATATAATAGCTTGATCCAAGGATATTCAACTGTGGGACAGTTGAAAGAAGTCGCTAGGTTGTTGAAAGTGATGAGAAGCCAAGGTGTTATGCCAAGTGTTGTTACCTACAACTCACTCATGGGCTACCTTTGCAAGCATGGAAGAATCAAAGAAGCTGAGGAAATATTTTTTTCCATGACCCTGAATGGCCGAAAACCAGATATAGTCTCATACTCTATTATGCTCCGTGGGTACGCTATAGAAGGATCCCTTGTTAAAATGATTGATCTCTGTGAGCTGATGGCAAGAGATGGAGTTGTACCTGAACTCCATTGTTTCAACATACTGATTAGTGCATATGCTAAGTATGGAATGATGGATGTGGCTATGCTTTTCTTTGAAGACATGTTGAAGCAGGGGCTGAACCCTGGTGATTTCATTTATTTAACTGTGATATCTGCATTTTGTAAGATGGGCAGGATGGATGATGCTCTGGAAAAATTCAATGAGATGATTGATAGGGGGGTACCACTTGACACAAAAATTTACATGTGCATGATTGAGGGTTATTTGAATCGTGGTGATTCTGTGAAAGCCGAGGAATTTATTACCAAAATGAAGAGTAGGGATATTCGTCATAGGCCGCGGAAGGGTAATTGATGAACACGGCATCTTTGACTTGGTTACCCGTACTGGTGAGAGGACTGATCCTATTACATTCACTTCAATGGTCGGTTGGTATTTCGCCATGATGGAGAAAGCATTTAGAGTACTTGATATTCCGATATCAGTTGGTTTTATGCTCTCATGGTCTTGATATTCCCTAAATGTGTTGTTATTCTGATTGTTCCAAACTTTCACTAGAATTTGAGATATGTGAATTAAGCCTTAAGGTTGTTAGTTGCTCTTTATTGTTTAGTTTGAATTTTCTTGAGGCACTGCAATTTTTAGGGTGGATTGTGGCCTGGCTGATTAGTGCTATTCAAACATCACACATGATAGACAATGAAAGAGTTATCTATTGATAAGTTAATAGAGAGTTATTGCCGTCTTTCAGGGAGAGAGAACAATTTCACTTTTCTTCCATAAATAACTGTGTGCTGAAGTCGAAACACTACAATTGGTCATTGCTCATATAGATTTAGTTTGGAGCAAAGAAATTTCTATGAAGATATTACTAGCTGAGTGATTCCTGGTAGCACCTTCACCATGATGATACTGTATTTTATTTTTTTGACAGCAATGATACTGTATTAGTCATTAGGCTTATGCTTGTAGTTATCATTCTGGTTTAAGTTGCGCATATTGCCCTCATGTGTTTTACTCTTGATGTGAGATACCCAAACCTGGTTGTGAGCACTAGGCAAACCATAGATGGACATGTAGCAGGAAAAATATGTCATTTGACCAATGCGTCTTTGTTCTTCTTTTCTTCCTCCTTCCACCAGCTATAAAATCCGAGATAAATATATTGCTCAGAACGAATTACATGTTGTCAATGTCCAACCATTTTGTTTCACATTGCCTAAATAGCTTTCTCGAGCTTTCATGTGTGCACCAAAATGTTATTTTTTATCTTTTCGTTCGTTCTGTTCTGTTTTGCATGGGACAACATGCTTTCCCCACATGTTACGACTGATTGGTTCTTGAATCTCTGCAAAGAGAGACCAATGCTGAATTGTTTATTTGATTTGAATTGCAGGTGCTCGAGTAACCGACTGCATCGACCACTGGGGGAGCAACATGGTTTTTGCCATCAATTCCCAAGTGTTGCGGGTGCTCGAGTAACCGACTGGATCAACAAATGGTGAACAGCTCCATGCCATATCTTGCCTGGTATTCATGGTTTCCGCCGAGATCTTTAGAAGAATGTGCAGATAACGTGTTGTTAATTTTTCCTTTCTGGACAAAGGGTTTGGTGCAGACCTTATGTTGCGCATGTATATGCTCGATCGATTGACAATGACTGATGAGTTGTAGATCCAGTAATGATGTGTCCCTACCTGAACTGAATTGCCTGTGCCCGTAGCTGCTGCTGCATGATAAGTACCCCTGTTTGTTCACTTCAGCCGATCATCTATGCTAGGTGGTTGATCACTGATGCTTCTCGCAACCACTACCTCAGCGTCATATAGTGGCATAAATCTCTCGATGGTGGATTGATTGTAAAGGATTTTCCATCTCCTCTGACTGCTTCTGTTACAAGAAATGCCTTCGTCTGATAGATAGTGCACAAACTAAAGGTTGTTTAATTATGTAGCTCATGATAAAAGGGAGTACAAGTTGCTAATCTGAATAAGGATAGAAATTAAAGGAACATTGTCAGGGAAACAGGGTCAGTACTTCTGTATATGAAGACTCACTCCATACTGGATCACGAAAAGGAAATGTATGGAGAAGGGGTGTCCATGTCAAACCAAATAAACAAATAGGTAGATAGACGAACTAAGGAAAAGTTAAAACCTCCATGAAAAAGTGGAAAAGTTTCCCGAAAAACAAATTAAAACAAAAAGTAGTCCTCTGCTCGGAAAAAAATTCAAAATATTGTTGAAATTTCATGGGCCTCACCTTGGGTACAAAATACCCAAGAAATGTTGAGAAGGGATTTTGTAAAGCATTTTTAATGCAAGTATTATTGAAGTGTAGATTTTGGGCTTTACATACGTGCAAGGCTTTTAATTATTATTTCAATTATGTAAAAGGACAGATCCAGTGCATAGAAACTCCCATACAAGGTGGGGTCTGGAGAGGGATTATAGGAACCTTGTCTTACCTCTGCGAAGTGCAAGTATTATTGAAGTGTAGATTTTGGGCTTTACATACCTGCAAGGCTTTTAATTATTATTTCAATTATGTAAAAGGACAGATCCAGTGCATAGAAACTCCCATACAAGGTGGGGTCTGGAGAGGGATTATAGGAACCTTGTCTTACCTCTGCGAAGTGCAGTGTAGAGAGGCTGGTTCGAACCCAGGACCTCTTGCACAAGTGGGGAGGACTTCACCACTTTGCCAGGCCTCCACTATATAGGTTGTCGGCTAAGGAGTTGTGGACATGGGCTTAGGCCCACCATCGAGTTGGCAACAACCCACAGTCCAATGTCTCGGATAGTGACACATCCATTGGCTACTCATAATGAATAAATTATTCGTTTCCAATCGGCAAAAATAAAGTGCACACATGACAAAGGTCCGAGCTTGGTCCGGCTCATCCATGAAACATGACGCGCGTGGCGTGGCTTGCGGCGGAGGAGGGGGTGCGCGTGTAGCACTCCTTTTTTCATGCTCCAATAGCATTTGGAAGAGAATCCCTTATAAAGAGGTCTCGACTTTCCTCCGCTAGCATGGTGGGACTAAACTTCCCACCATGTCATGACACCTCGCATGCGCCTTACAGATTTTTATCAATTATTGTTTATTTGGGCCAAATGCCCGTCTATATTTCAACATCCTCTCACCCGATCTCGAAGCCACGTTATGGAGACCTTCTATTTGACACTTTTTTTTGCATCAAATAGGAGGCTGCCACACAAGGGACGCGGCTAATCTGCACCCGAGCTCAAATGAGCTCGGGTGAACAGTAAAATCGAAAAAAATTCAAAAAATTCCAAATTTTTTTTGAGAGAAACATTGACAAAAGTTCTAAGTGCCTGCAAAAAATTCGTCATGAACTCACATTCCTAGAAGGCGTGGCAAAAAAAACAAAAACAGTACTCTGAAAAAGCTATTTTCAAACGCATTTTGAAGCACTGAATTTGTTTTTTTTGCCACGCCTTACAGGAATGTGATTTGATGATGAATTTTTGCAGGCACTTAGAACTTTTGTCAATGTTTTTCTCAAAAAAAAATTAAAAATTTTTTAAAAAAATTTGATTTTTTTTCGATTTTACTGTTCATGCGGGAGCATATGAGCTCGGGTGCAGAATGGACTTTTCGCCACACAAGGGACGTCTTGATGGGTCGGCCCATGCACACTGCAGCGAGAAGAGCAGAGCGAGCGAGCACGGTAGATGTCGGTGTTGTAGCAAGTAGGACTACTAGAACACACCGATACTTTCAACAACCATCGTATCCATATCGGAGACCGTATCCGATACTAATTCTTTCGCAGCTGTTAATTCCCTCCTCCCTTTCTCTGTAACTGAACTTTATGTTCGGTAAACACTTGGTTGTTGGTTATTACTCTTGTTGGAATCATGAATAAGAAGATATAAAATAATGGACAACACTGACTAGATATATGCTAAATAGCTTGATTCTTAATTGATAACATATTTTTATTATTTTCAGAAATAGTCAAACATATCCCCATACTGGTGCTTTTTAGAAATGGCGTATTTATGTATCCGTATTGCCTCGAAACCGATACACGTATCCATATTGAGGCAATCTAGGTCTACTTTAGTTGCATCCAACATTGTGGCCCCTGGAAGTACTGCAACATCTGGGTTACTGTAGGAAAAATAAATAAATTTTTGTAACTGTATCTGAATGTGAACACATTTTAAAATTTCTAACACTTTCAGAAAACTTGGAACATTTTCTAAAACTTTGGATTATTTTTAGAATTTCTGAACAAATTTTGAAAACAGGAACAATCATCGAAATTATGAATAACTTTTGAAAAACACAAACATCTTCTAAAATTTCTGAATTTTAAAATCAAGAACATTTTTTGAATTTGTGAACTCTTTTAAAAAACAGTCTTTTTTAAATTCCAAAAAAATTGGAACACGAAGATTTTTTGTAAAACTCCTGAAACCACGAATATTTGTTGAAATTATTTTTTTCTTTTAAAGATAACTTTTGGAAAAAGAAAAAGGAAAAAATAGGAACATTTTTTTGAATTTGTGAACCTTTTTTTAAATTCCAAAATAAAATTGTAACACGAACATTTTTTGAAATTCTGGAGATTTTTTTAACTGATTCTGAAGATTTTTTTTAAAAGAAAACTTTTTGTAAAAGAGGAAAAAGGGAAAAGAACGAAAAACAAAGAAAAACATGTAAAAAACAACAGAAAAAGAGGAAGAAAACCAGGTAAAACCGCACCGGAACCACAATCCATTGGGCCGAGCACCAAGAAGAAGCAAGCGAGACTAGGACCTGGTCGTTGCCTCCCACATTCGCCGCCGCTGCACCAATCTTGTGCATTTTCAGAAAAAAAGATCCAAAATGAGCAACCAAACAGTGCCAATCAAATGTAATAAGAACAATGCTGGAGAAAAAGAACTACCGAAACTTGCACTTGTGATATCTTCTTCTAGAATTGTCATCACTCCATGAAATCCATCTCGGCGTCTTCGATCCGCAATCACAATTAATCGGTGGCTCGTACCCCATCGGGTGCTCTCTGTAGGGGATCGGCGGCCCTAAACTACGGCGGTGCCTAGAGGGTGAGGAACCGCGCGACGAGCTTGAGCTCGCCATGGTAAAGGAGGTTGAGCAGAGGAAAGAAGAGGAAGGAATGGGGATGAACCCTAGCAAGGGAGGGGGATTTATTCTTCCCGTGAAAACAACGAATCCTCACAGCCGATTCCCCGCACGAAAGATGCGCCTCAGTCAATCCTACCTGTCAAACCATGTGCCACGTGTGCAAAACCACCGTCTCAAACATAACGCCCCCGGGGGGTGAGTTGTCCGGTTTATGACAGTCCAAGGGATTAAGAGCATCTCTAGCAGACCCCTTAAACCGCGGAACTGAAAACGCGGTTTTCAGTTCGCGGAAAACGCATTTCAAGGGTCAGTTTGAGCTGCGGCCGAACAGACCCCTCAAACTTAAACTGTAAAACCGAATATTCGCTTATATTTTTCACCATGTCTTCTTCTTCCTCTCGCCCGTGTCCACGGTCAGCTAACTCGCTCCTACAAAACCAACGGACAGCGCATGAAGCGGCCAAATACGGAGTGCACGAAGCGGCCAACTAGCTAGCTAGCTCCTCCATCCGGTAGCCAGCTCTAATCGATCGAGGAGCGAGCTAGCGTCGCCGTAGCTTGATCCTCTGTCAGGAGAGACACGGGCGGGGCGGCGCGGACGGCGGATGCAGATGTTTCAGTGGCAGTTGGACTCCTGCCAACTGCTTTCTCCCGATATAGGGCACCGTAGAAGCGAACATGATAACTGTGTTTTTGCAGATTGGGATGAGCTTTTTACCGCACCTCTTAAAAAAATGAAAGGTCGAAGGTGTATAAAATGTCTGTTCGGGCAATTTTTTCGTTCAAAACTGCAAACTGACGGTTATTTTATAGTTTGGTGGGGTTTAAGGGGTCTGCTAGAGATGCATTGTACAAACCCCACCCAATCCCATGTAAATCTAGTGGTGGTGCGCCCAGCAAATCGAATCCCACTTGCGCCGAGCTCCAAATCGAATCTAAAATTCCCTAATCCCACACCTCCCTCCACCGCCCTCCCGCCGCTGGACGCGCCCGACCCGTGGTTGGTCGTCGCCGGCGCACGCCGGGACTCACCTTCGCTGCAGGTCTCCTCCGTCCGTCCTCCTCCCACCAGGACAGGATTTGGTCGTTGCCTCCCGCATTCACCGCTGCTGCAGAAACTAGACGGAGCAATGTCACGCCTTCAGGTCCGCTCTTTCTGCAGCTCCGTCTCCTCATGCGCCCACGAGCTGCTGAACGAACTCCACGGCCATCTGGGCTTCAGGACGCTCAGGCCAGAGCTCGCGCACCACCTGTTCGACGAAATGCTGTGCCAACCAGTCCCAGTATCAGTACGTGCACTCAACGGCTTATTTGCTGCCCTCGCGCGTGCGCTGCCCTCACCTGCCGGCACCTATGGCCCTGCCCTCGCCACGCATGGCCCAAGCAGGTCGTCGCCAGGTGCCAGCACCCTCCATTTACACCTACAACATACTAATTGACTGCTGCCACCGAGCATGCCGGCCGGACCTAGGGCCTGCCTTCTTCGGTCGCCTCCTCAACACAGGCATCACAATGAGCGTCATTACCTACATCAGCCTATTCAAGTGCCTCTGTGACATGAAGCGCACAGAGGAGGCTCTGAACGTGCTGCTCCATAGAATGCCCGACGACCTGCCTAATGTCATCTCCTACTCAGTGATTCTCAAGAGTTTCTGCGATAGTGGGAGGAGCCAGCTTGCGCTTGACCTGCTCCAAATGATGGCCAAAAAAGGTGCTGACCACTCCCCCGACGCGATGTCATACAACATCGTAATCGATGGCTTTTTTAAAGAGGGTGAAGTAAGCAAAGCATGCGATTTGTTCCATGAAATGATGCAGCAGGGGGTTGTGCCCGATATGGCAACGTACAACTCCGTTATCGATGCGCTATGCAAAGCAAGAGCAATGGACAAGGCAGAGGTGGTTCTTCGATCAATGGTTCATAATGGTGTCCAACCAGATGTTGTGACATATAATAGCTTGATCCAAGGATATTCAACTTTGGGACAGTTGAAAGAAGTCGCTAGGTTGTTGAAAGTGATGAGAAGCCAAGGTGTTATGCCAAGTGTTGTTACCTACAACTCACTCATGGACTACCTTTGCAAGCATGGAAGAATCAAAGAAGCTGAGGAAATACTTGATTCCATGGCCGTGAATGGCCGAAAACCAGATCTCATACTCTATTATGCTCCATGGGTACGCTATAGAAGGATCCCTTGTTGAAACGATTGATCTCTGTGAGCTGATGGCAAGAGATGGAGTTGTACCCGACCTCCCTTGTTTCAACATACTGATTAATGCATATGCTAAGTATGGTAGGATGGATGTGGCCATGCTTTTCTTTGAAGACATGTTGAAGCAGGGTGTGAAGCCTAATGAAATCACTTATTTAACTGTGATATCTGCATTTTGCAAGATTGGCAGGATGGACGATGCTACACAAAAGTTCAATGAGATGATCTATATGGGAGTACCACTCGACACAGAAGTTTACGTGTGCATGGTTGAGGGTTATTTGAATATGGTGACTCCATGAAAGCCAACGAATTTATTACCAAGATGAAGAACAGGGATATTCATCATAGGCCGCGGAAAGGTAATCGATGAACATGGCATATTTGACTTGGCTACCCGTACCGGTGAGAGGTCTGATGGATATTGCTTATCACCAAGATGAAGAAATCATTTAGAGTACTTGATGCTATGATATCCGTTGGCGTCAGGGATAGTGTTGTTACGTAGCACCGTAAAATAGCATGATTATGCTCTCAGTCTTGATATGCTCTAAAATGTGTTGTTTTCCTGATTGCTCCAGCGCGCACTAGAATTAGCGAAGTGTGAATTAAGCCTTATGGTTGTTAGTTGCTGTTTAGTGGTAGTTGGGTAGATTGTTTAGTTCGATTTTTTAGGGTCGATTGTGAGCTGGCTGAGAGGTGTTGTATGTATAATTCCTTGTGTCCAAGAGTGCTCTTCATACTTCATATATGACACGGGAGCGACTAGTATAGAAAATGTCCCTTTGGTGCAAAAATAGAAAAATCGAAGCTGGGCCATTGGATTGAGGATAGATGGCACAGATTCCGCTGGAGGATGTGGAGAGACAAATGTGTGTTTCTGTGCAAAAAGGACCTTCGTCTCTGTTGTATTTGCTTCCGATATTCGGTGCCATCAAACCAGAGCCACACCCCTATTTCATCTCCCAACTGCTTCCGGACGGCGGCGGCGGCGCTCCAGCTCCGGCGTCACAGCAGCGGCATGAGATCGACGGCGACCATGGTGGCGACTGCGACGACCCCGTCGCGGACGTTATTCTCCCCCATCGTTAGACTTGTAAGGCCCCACTCCTCCTCCTCTTCATACCCCCACTCACCCTCTTAATTTCTAGGGTTCTTGGTTCCTGGATAATTTCTAGGGTTCATGGTCCGGTGGGAGGATTGAATTATTGGTCTTAATTTTGAATATAAATGAGCTCACATGGCGGTCAGATCCCTGTTCTAGGATCTAATCTCCTCTCTGAAACCAACAAGGTATGACGAACAAGGGGGGAACTAGCTGCTAGATCCCTGTCTTAGTAGTTGTAAACAATTGTGTGGGTTAATTTATCAAATGTTTTTACTCTGAGCTTGAACTACAGTGTTGCAATATTTCGGCATCAACACTTGTAAAGTATTAGCAACAAAATGGTAATGACCCGAACGATTTGTGTGCAAATTAGTGACAGAAGAGATCAAACTTATAGGCCCAGAAATAATTAATCATATGACATCGATGTTAAACATGTAAAGTTAGTCTCGAGATCTATATTCTGGACAGAAATATTGTGTGCTGAACACCTTTCTTATTTAGTCACTCCATTTTTGTTGTAGACAGACAAAATTAAGCTGAATGTATATCATAATAGCATTGTTGTTCTGAGATGGGATAACTAGAGCTTGGGGTTATGGTTTTCCAGATAAGTAATGCTGCATGCGCACTAGTTAATCAGTTATCAGTCACTCCATTTTGTTAACAAATCGCATTCATAGATGGGAATATCCGAAGTCTATTCTCTGTTCTCTTGGTCACGGCAAAATGTGTATCTGCATATTGTACATTAAGAATATGTACAATCTCAAGAAGTCAATCCATAGTACTTTAATTTTCTTTTAAAAGAATATTAAAAATCATTTGCCAATATGCGGTGTTCTGTTGTTTCTTATGCATTATGTGCTTTGTCGATACTAGCTGCTCTATAGGCATCAAGTATACAGGTTGTACTACAGCCAGAACTAAATGTTTGGGAGAAATGTCAAGCTGTATAGGTTGTATATTTTGTAAACCTAAACATTCGGTCTTGCTTTTCTGTTCTGAAACCTAAATAACAGGGTGATGCATAGTTGCCTCTTGCATGTACATGGCCATGTTTCCTAATTCTCCTATTTCCTGGCAGAGGGTTTCAGATATTTGATCCATCCATGATTATGCGACAATGGCGAGATGAGAGAGCCGTTTGTTCGTCACGACAGAAGCTCGACCGAGGTGAATAATAAAATTTGTACAAAAATGATGGCTGCGAATCTTTATTTTTCCTGAAATTTGACTAATCAGAAGTTCATGCCGTGGTGTTTGATTTGGATATTTTTTTTCCAAATGACGAACAACTGTATTTGATAGTTCTAAATTTGGAAATTTTTAGTTGATTGTGCTTCAGTACATAGATTGAGTATATCATATGTGAGATTATATACATGGAGATTAAATCCCTCTCTAGTAAGGATTAAATGAATGGTTCAAAGCTGACAAGGATTTGCTCCCATAGATGAACAAAACCCTGCAGCTTGTGGGTGATCACCCAAACCTTGCAGGCCCTGCAACCAAACAGAGCCTTAGGAAGTGATATCTTTCTTGACAAGATTTTCTTGATTACATGTACACAGCGGGGAAAGGAAGATTGTCTTTGAACGATTTGAGGGCCATGTGAGGAAGAATTTTTGATAGGTGTCAGCTCTGCTGTATAGAATCAGATTAGCACACATATGACTTGGAGATTTTAGAAAATCTCAGATGTGCTAGGCAAAAGTTAGGCACTGTATGATCTTTCTACATGGCTTCATAAGGTCGGTTTTAGGGGGGGAAATCTTCCATTTATGCTTGCTGCAAAGTCATTTGTAGATTGATTTCACAATATTTTGAGTTGTTACTAGTTTGTGGTACCAACTCTGAAGATTTACGTCTGTTGACAAGGATGATTATTCAAGACGTGCGTAAAAATGTGTTTCTTTTGCAGAATGTACTTTTGCTTCAGTTATTAATCTCCTCATTTGCTCAACTCCATTTCCTTACTTGATCACACAGCTGGTACAGAAGGGAGCCGGGTTGGGAACAAGAAGCTCCCACGCCATCACCCTCATCAGCAGCATGGCCTACTCCTTCGGCTGTGAATATGCCTTCAACCTCAAGGCGCAATCCTGGTATGCTCTCGACTTGGCCGGCTAGGTGCCCCTGCCTCTCGTCGGTGGCACGGAGTTTGTGTCTGGCGGCCAAGTCAAGGATCACAAGCTCTACTTCGACACGACCACCAACATGACCCGTTCTTGTACCAAAAATGATCCTCCCATGTTATGTATCAATTAATAATTATGTATGTCTCTTGTGTTGTGTTCTGGTAGGGGTGTTCCAGATTGACATGTACATTTAGTTCTGATTGAAGAGGCTGGCTTAATTTTGTCATGTAGTAAAATATTTGTGATAAGGCTTTGTTGTCGTTGTTGTGTACTCAAATTTTGTGATAAGTATTGACATACTTTGCCCAACTTTCTTGCATAATTAGTTGTGTCCAATAGTGTATTTATATATGCGTGGATTTTATGAGATTAGGTATTATTGCTGTGCAGAACTGAAATGCTGAAGGACGTAACGAATTGTGAAAAGGACGTAACGAATGGTGAAAAATAGTTGAGGTGGGTGCTGCAAAAGCCGTCTGACATATCTAACCTTACCAGGGGTTTTTCCTGAAATGTACATTTATGTGGGCTGAGATCCCTCCAATGAAATCTGTGCCATCCACCTTCAATCCAATGGTCCAGCTTCGATTTTTCTATTTTTGCATCCAAGGGACAGATTCTATTGTAGTCCATCCCGTATGACACACAGTGAAAGAGTTATCTATTGATAAGTTACAATTGAGAATTATTGTTGTCTTTCAAGGAGAAAGAGAACAATTTCACCCTTTTTGCCATAAATAATGGTGTGCTGAAATTCAAACACTACAATTGGTCATTGATCGTGAAGCTTTAGTATTGAGCGAAATGTCCCTACTCCTATAAAAATGCGAGTTGGTGATGATGGTGTGTCCGCCTTTATGTCTACACTGTTTGATCTGGATCATAGGGCTGAGGTTGAAACACGGCGTCCCCGAACGCCCTGCGGTGTGTCAAGTCTGAATGTTCTCCTTCTGTCGCGAAAGAAGCCGAGTCTTCCAGACCGAAAGCCCTCTCAAATTCCTCCCCGCCAGCAAGGGTGGAATCCCCGCTCTATCGAATCCTCTCCTTCCTTCTCTAGAAAAAACAAAAACAACAGGGGGCGAAGTAGAGGCTGGTGGCTCCCGCCGGCGAGGTCGTGGTTCCCCGTCGCCTCCGTGCGTCTTGCAGGCGCGGGGAGGAGTCAGGGAATCCGGATCTCTGCCTGGCTGGGTTGTATAGTTTTAGGATTTTCTAGAATTTTGGTTCTTGGCGGCAGTGGTGAGGCGAGGGCAGCGCTGCCGTTTGAGAATAAGTCCCTCCGGTCCTCTCCTCGTGCAAGTGGCGTCGACTCCGGCGTCGTTGGCGGATCAGTGCAGCCGGGGTGCTCGGGTTCTGGTGCTCCAGCTACTCGGTGCCCTGGTTGTGTTGTTTGGGTATTAGCGTCCGTTGTTTCGGCATCCTGTGGTGATGACGGCACCTCCCTCTTGAGGGATGTTGAAGGTGACTGCGTAGGATTTGGATGCGCGACGGACAGATCTGGTCGTCTCGGACGAGACGGCGTGGCTCCATGCCCGGATCTGAAGCTGGAGAGGCTGGGGGAGTGCTTCCGCTCGGGAAACTGCCTCCGGCCGTTGCGCCTGAAGCTCTCAAATCCTGCTTTTTGGAGTAGGTGGCTGTTGCAGCTCACCAAAGCTTCAGTGCGAGGGGCCAAGTACGCCGCTGGTGCTGTCAATCCCCGGCGCCTCTTTTGCCTCCTCCTCTGCTGCAGCAGCCCAATGTCCCACCACACCTCCTCCTTGCTGTCTCCGCCGCCGCGTCCCCCGTCTCCTCCGACGCCAACCTCCACTTGTAAGTCGGCTACGCTCTGCTCATGCCCCCCGAGGGCCCCTAGCCGTCTGCAACTAGAGTGTCACCCACGAGCACCAAACCTGTGTTATCTCCAGCCGGACTTCGTCTCAGGGACGACCTGATCTGATCTTGATGGTTGTCATGGAGGTACAGTTTGGTGTATGTACATAATTCAATATGTGTTACTAGGGTCAGTTTCATGCATCCCATCCCGTATACAGGTCTGAAGTTTGTGTAGAGAACATTCAGAAAGGAAACTTGGCTACTTGCTTCGCCGTTCATGTTATTTTTGTAAGAAAACATATGTGTCTTCGAATTGTTTTATCAACAGTATCTCTGATCTTTGGTAAAAAGAAAATTCATGGTCGGATTCTACATAGCTTATCTCCCTTAAATGTTCATTATTTTCCTTCAGTAGTATTACTATTTCATTCGGTTGATGTGGGCTTGGAATGTGCTCTCCAATCGCATCCAAATATGGTTAGGAATCTAATTTTATGCTGTATCCGCCTGATTGATCGATAATACAAACTATATATTTAGTAATCCGACTTAATAATGCTCTGGTTTTTGCTAGGCTAGGAGGTTGCTGGCTTGCTGCATTAAAACTGACAGTTTGTGATATTATTACAAAGCAGATATATGATGTTGCTTGGGCAATAGCTAGCTGAAACAGCCAAACATGTATATTTTTCTTGTTGTCATATTCAAAAATCCATAATTTGGAGAAGATTTTGTTGCATCAACTTTTTGATTTTGTTGTGCAAACACTTCTCCATCTGGAGAATGTGATGGCTCTGCTTAGCTTTCTCAGGTATTGCAGCAATTCAATATGTAATATTAGCTTATTCCTTTTGTTTTTATATCTGTTCATGCATCAACTTTGTATGTGTATCTTGCCCATTGAAGCTGAAAAGCTTGTAGCCAGTCAGTTGAGACTGAACTCAACATATGTCTGATAAGCATATGATTCATTCTCATTTTTTGAAACTGTTTTAAGACATACTCTCTCCGTCCGAAAATACTTGTCATCAAAATGGATAAAAAGTGATGTATCTAGAACTAAAATACGTCTAGATACATCTTCTTTTATCCATTTTGATGACAAGTATTTCCGAACGGAGGGAGTACCAATTATAAAAAGAGTGTTTTTGGCGTAGTGTTGACTTTGGTTCACTAATAGGAAAAGGGGCTTTTACCCCGGTTCATAAGGGCCTTTCGTCACTAAAGGGTCGTTACTAATGCCCTAGCCCTTTAGTCCCGGTTCTTACACGAACCGGGACTAAAGGCCGTCCACGTGGCCGGTGCGGGGAGCCCAGGCAGGAGGGCCTTTGGTCCCGGTTGGTGCCACCAACCGGGACCAATAGGCATCCACGCGTCAGCACCTGGCAGGAGCTGAGGTTTTTGTTTTTTTTTGAAAGGGGGGGGGGGGGGGGGTTGGGGGTTTTGGGGGGTTAATTTAGGTTGTTATTAGGTAGCTATTAGAGAGAAGTGTCCTCTCTTATATCTCCGTGCTTGGTTTACCAACGCTACGTACTGCTATGCCTAAACATGGCTTAGATTGAAGTGAAGGCAACATGTGGTGCATGTCGAAAGTAATACTAATCCGGACTTGATCAAGTTTGGATTGTACTACTTTCGACACGCACCACATGCATGTTGCCTTCACTTCAATCCAATCCATGTTCATTTCACCCGCTGATATATAATAACTCTTCATGCACGCATCATGCATCATCATATATAATAACAAGTCCTACTAATCATCATCATACAACTTCTACTCGTTATTAATAACAAGTCATACGATCATCATCCTCACAGTCATCGAACCAACCCTACTTAATTGTTCTTAGCACATGATCATCAGTATTAGGTAGGACCGAAATACCCTCTTTAAGGTAAAATAGCATAAAATAATATAGACCCTGACTCTCCATTATGGAGAATGGAGATCATCCTGTCTCCAATTCTTGCGCCTCGCTTCCTTTTGCTTCCAAGAAGCTCCTTGCGACTGTCCATACATTTTTTCCATTCTTTGATTTGCATGTCTCCACTTCTTTTAGAAATCCGGTATGGACAGTTGAGATTCGTAGGATGACCTGGTTGTATATTCAAAACATCAAGCCTACCATTCTGATACATCAAATGAGGCACACAATCCTCTGGGATTATCTGTTGAAAAACATAGTAATAACTTCATAGTTAGCAATGATAATGCACTAGTTTTAGAACTATGCAAAATATGCACGGATGTCGTAATAGTAAGAAATCTTACCAGGGTATCTCCATAGTAGTTACCGTAGTTCAACACGTGCACTAGTGGCACGTATGGAGGACCATAATGATGAGGAGTTTGATTGTAGATATTGTAATTCTCAATATCAGTACAAAATCCGACCAGATGAGTTTTCTCCTTATAAGTTAACTCAGAGCCATTGGTGTAGTAGGTTCTGTCTACCATGTTCCGTACATTGTTTGAACAATCAAAATAAGCTGTCAATGAAAATAAGCTGTCAACTATTTTGAAATGAACAATATAAATTAGCTAATAACTATGTTTGAGAAACTCACATAGCGGTAGAATTGGAGGCGTATCAACAAGGACCCAAATGTCCATATTGTCTTGCTCGATGTCAAGATCATCAAGATCCATGGTGACAAGCATACCCTCATCAAAACCATACATCTTGCAAAATGCTTCTCAATTTTTGCAACCAAAATGGGTTACGCTCTCAGAATTATACAGATTTACTTCAAAATCTATATCATGATGGGTCCTTAGGTGAATTTTTTTTGTTTCCATACTTTCATGGTCTTCAAAACCCATCCTCTCCAAGACGTAGCGTCTTGCATGGCATGGGATAAGCTAGCCGAATTGTAAAAGATGAAAAGTACACGTTGAAATAGTTGAAGTCGTGCTTAATTACGAAAAAATAACACTTGTCGTCGTTGCGTACCGTTTCAACATCGAACGTCTCCTCCAGCTTAATACTGAAGCGCCGATCTTCGTCCAGGTGAGGCCTATCGCACTGACCTCGGTCGTCGTGGCACCAGTCGCACTCCCCCGGGAGACTTTCGTCGTCCGAGTACGACATTTCCTATGTTCATATATAATTCAAATATTAAACATCTACAATTAAATATATGTACTAAAAAACCTAAGTTAGATCATTATTATTCATCACGGGTTGACTATCGGTTTGTCGATTCTTTTCTTGAAAACTCTCAGCTCACGTGGTGTATACATTCGACCGTTGGTGATGGTCGCTCCTCCCTTTGTCCCCGTGTGCATTACTGTTGGGAATCGTAGCATAATTTTAAAATTTTCCTACGTTCACCAAGATGCATCTATGGAGTATACTAGCAACGAGGGGAAGGGAGTGCATCTACATACCCTTGTAGATCGCGAGCGGAAGCGTTCCAATGAACGTGGATGACGGAGTCGTACTCGCCGTGATCCAAATCACCGATGACCGAGTGCCGAACGGACAGCACCTCCGCGTTCAACACACGTACGGTGCAGCGACGTCTCCTCCTTCTTGATCCAGCAAGGGGGAAGGAGAGGTTGATGGAGATCCAGCAGCATGACGGCGTGGTGGTGGATGTAGCGGTTCTCCGGCAGGGCTTCGCCGAGCTTCTGCGGGAGAGAGAGAGGTGTTGCAGGGGAGGAGGGAGGTGCCCAAGGCTGTAGGTTGCTGCCCTCCCTCCCCCCTTTATATAGGCCCCCTGGGGGGGCGCCGGCCCAGGGAGATGGGATCTCCAAGGGGGGGCGGCGGCCAAAGGGGGGAAGGGGTGCCTTGCCCCCCAAGGCAAGGGGGAAGCTCCCCCCTAGGGTTCCCAACCCTAGGCGCATGGGGGGAGGCCCAAGGGGGGCGCCCCAGCCCACTAAGGGCTGGTTCCCTTCCACTTTCAGCCCATGGGGCCCTCCGGGATAGGTGGCCCCACCCGGTGGACCCCCGGGACCCTTCCGGTGGTCCCGGTACAATACCGGTAACCCCCGAAACTTTCCCGGTGGCCGAAACTTGACTTCCTATATACAATTCTTCACCTCCGGACCATTCCGGAACCTCTCGTGACGTCCGGGATCTCATCCGGGACTCCGAACAACTTTCGGGTTTCCGCATACACATATCTCTACAACCCTAGCGTCACCGAACCTTAAGTGTGTAGACCCTACGGGTTCGGGATACATGCAGACATGACGGAGACGCCTCTCCGGTCAATAACCAACAGCGGGATCTGGATACCCATGTTGGCTCCCACATGTTCCACGATGATCTCATCGGATGAACCACGGTGTCGAGGATTCAATCAATCCCGTATGCAATTCCCTTTGTCAATCGGTATGTTACTTGCCCGAGATTCGATCGTCGGTATCCCAATACCTTGTTCAATCTCGTTACCGGCAAGTCTCTTTACTCGTACCGCAATGCATGATCCCGTGACTAAGGCCTTAGTCACATTGAGCTCATTATGATGATGCATTACCGAGTGGGCCCAGAGATATCTCTCCGTCACACGGAGTGACAAATCCCAGTCTCGATCCGTGCCAACCCAACAGACACTTTCAGAGATACCTGTAGTGCACCTTTATATTCACCCAGTTACGTTGTGACGTTTGGCACACCCAAAGCACTCCTACGGTATCCGGGAGTTGCACGATCTCATGGTCTAAGGAAAAGATACTTGACATTGGAAAAGCTCTAGCAAACGAAACTACACGATCTTTTATGCTATGCTTAGGATTGGGTCTTGTCCATCACATCATTCTCCTAATGATGTGATCCCGTTATCAATGACATCCAATGTCCATAGTCAGGAAACCATGACTATTTGTTGATCAACGAGCTAGTCAACTAGAGGCTTACTAGGGACACGTTGTGGTCTATGTATTCACACATGTATTACGATTTCCGGACAATACAATTATAGCATGAATAATAGACGATTATCATGAACAAAGAAATATAATAATAACCTTTTATTATTGCCTCTAGGGCATATTTCCAACAGTCTCCCACTTGCACTAGAGTCAATAATCTAGTTACATTGTGATGAATCGAACACCCATTGCGTCCTGGTGTTGATCATGTTTTGCCCTAGGGAGAGGTTTAGTCAACGGATCTGCTACATTCAGGTCCGTATGTACTTTACAAATATCTATGTCTCCATTTTGAACACTTTCACGAATGGAGTTGAAGCGACGCTTGATATGCCTGGTCTTCCTGTGAAACCTGGGCTCCTTCGCAAGGGCAATAGCTCCAGTGTTGTCACAGAAGAGAGTCATTGGGCCCGACGCATTGGGAATCACCCCTAGGTCGGTAATGAACTCCTTCATCCAGACTGCTTCCTGTGCTGCCTCCGAGGCTGCCATGTACTCCGCTTCACATGTAGATCCCGCCACGACGCTTTGCTTGCAACTGCACCAGCTTACTGCTCCTCCATTCAAAATATACACGTATCCGGTCTGTGACTTCGAGTCATCCAGATCTGTGTCGAAGCTAGCGTCGACGTAACCCTTTACGACGAGCTCTTCGTCACCTCCATAAACGAGAAACATATCCTTAGTCCTCTTCAGGTACTTCAGGATATTCTTGACCGCTGTCCAGTGTTCCTTGCCGGGATTACTTTGGTACCTTCCTACCAAACTTACGGCAAGGTTTACATCAGGTCTGGTACACAGCATGGCATACATAATAGACCCTATGGCCGAGGCATAGGGGATGACACTCATCTCTTCTATATCTTCTGCCGTGGTCGGGCATTGAGCCGTGCTCAATTGCACACCTTGCAATACAGGCAAGAACCCCTTCTTGGACTGATCCATACTGAACTTCTTCAATATCTTGTCAAGGTATGTACTCTGTGAAAGACCAATGAGGCGTCTTGATCTATCTCTATAGATCTTGATGCCTAATATATAAGCAGCTTCTCCAAGGTCCTTCATTGAAAAACACTTATTCAAATAGGCCTTTATACTTTCCAAGAATTCTATATCATTTCCCATCAATAGTATGTCATCCACATATAATATGAGAAATGCTACAGAGCTCCCACTCACTTTCTTGTAAACACAGGCTTCTCCATAAGTCTGTGTAAACCCAAACGCTTTGATCATCTCATCAAAGCGAATGTTCCAACTCCGAGATGCTTGCACCAGCCCATAGATTGAGCGCTGGAGCTTGCATACTTTGTTAGCATTCTTAGGATCGACAAAACCTTCCGGCTGCATCATATACAACTCTTCCTTAAGGAAGCCGTTAAGGAATGCCGTTTTGACGTCCATCTGCCATATCTCATAATCATAGTATGCGGCAATTGCTAACATGATTCGGACGGACTTCAGCTTCGCTACGGGTGAGAAAGTCTCATCGTAGTCAACCCCTTGAACTTGTCGATAACCCTTAGCGACAAGTCGAGCTTTGTAGATGGTCACATTACCATCCGCGTCCGTCTTCTTCTTAAAGATCCATTTGTTTTCTATGGCTCGCCGCTCATCGGGCAAGTCAGTCAAAGTCCATACTTTGTTTTCATACATGGATTCTATCTCGGATTTCATGGCTTCTAGCCATTTGTCGGAATCCGGGCCCGCCATCGCTTCTTCATAGTTCGAAGGTTCACCGTTGTCTAACAACATGATTTCCAGGACAGGGTTGCCGTACCACTCTGGTGCGGAACGTGTCCTTGTGGACCTACGAAGTTCAGTAACTTGATCCGAAGCTTCATGATCATCATCATTAACTTCCTCCCCAGTCGGTGTAGGCACCACAGGAACATTTTCCCGCGCTGCGCTACTTTCCGGTTCGGAAGGGGTGACTATCACCTCATCAAGTTCCACTTTCCTCCCACTCAATTCTTTCGAGAGAAACTCCTTCTCCAGAAAGGACCCGTTCTTGGCAACGAAGATCTTGCCTTCGGATCTGAGGTAGAAGGTATACCCAATAGTTTCCTTAGGGTATCCTATGAAGACGCATTTTTCCGATTTGGGTTCGAGCTTTTCAGGTTGAAGTTTCTTGACATAAGCATCGCATCCCCAAACTTTTAGAAACGACAGCTTAGGTTTCTTCCCAAACCATAATTCATACGGTGTCGTCTCAACGGATTTCGACGGAGCCCTATTTAAAGTGAATGCGGCAGTCTCTAAAGCATAGCCCCAAAATGAGAGCGGTAAATCGGTAAGAGACATCATAGATCGCACCATATCCAATAGAGTGCGATTACGACGTTCGGACACACCGTTTCTCTGAGGTGTTCCAGGCGGCGTGAGTTGTGAAACTATTCCACATTTCCTTAAGTGTGTACCAAACTCGTGACTTAAATATTCTCCACCACGATCTGATCGTAAGAATTTTATTTTCCTGTCACGTTGATTCTCAACCTCACTCTGAAATTCCTTGAACTTTTCAAAGGTTTCAGACTTGTGTTTCATTAGGTAGACATACCCATATCTACTTAAGTCATCAGTGAGAGTGAGAACATAACGATATCCTCCGCGAGCCTCAACACTCATTGGACCGCACACATCGGTATGTATGATTTCCAATAAGTTGGTTGCTCGCTCCATTGTTCCGGAGAACGGAGTCTTGGTCATCTTACCCATGAGGCATGGTTCGCACGTGTCAAATGATTCGTAATCAAGAGACTCCAAAAGTCCATCTGCATGGAGCTTCTTCATGCGCTTGACACCAATGTGACCAAGGCGGCAGTGCCACAAGTATGTGGGACTATCGTTATCAACTTTACATCTTTTGGTATTCACACTATGAACATGTGTAACATCACGTTCGAGATTCATCAAAAATAAACCATTGACCAGCGGGGCATGACCATAAAACATATCTCTCAAATAAATAGAACAACCATTATTCTCAGATTTAAATGAGTAGCCATCTCGAATTAAACGCGATCCAGATACAATGTTCATGCTCAAAGCTGGCACTAAATAACAATTATTGAGGTTTAAAACTAATCCCGTGGGTAGATGCAGAGGTAGCGTGCCGACGGCGATCACATCGACCTTGGAACCATTCCCGACACACATCGTCACCTCGTCCTTCGCCAGTCTCCGTTTATTCCGTAGTTCCTGTTTTGAGTTACAAATATGAGCAACCGCACCGGTATCAAATACCCAGGAGCTAATACGAGTACTGGTAAGGTACACATCAATTACATGTATATCACATATACCTTTGGTGTTGCCAGCCTTCTTGTCTGCTAAGTATTTGGGGCAGTTCCGTTTCCAGTGACCACTTCCCTTGCAATAAAAGCACTCAGTTTCAGGCTTGGGTCCATTCTTTGACTTCTTCCCAGTAACTGGTTTACCGGGCGCGGCAACTCCCTTGCCGTCCTTCTTGAAGTTCTTCTTACCCTTGCCCTTCTTGAACTTAGTGGTTTTATTCACCATCAACACTTGATGTTCTTTTCTGATCTCTACCTCAGCTGATTTCAGCATTGAATATACCTCAGGAATGGTCTTTTCCATCCCCTGCATATTGAAGTTCATCACAAAGCTCTTGTAGCTTGGTGGAAGCGACTGGAGGATTCTGTCAATGACCGCGTCATCCGGGAGATTGACTCCCAGCTGAGACAAGCGGTTATGCAACCCAGACATTCTGAGTATGTGCTCACTAACAGAACTGTTCTCCTCCATTTTACAGCTGAAGAACTTGTCGGAGACATCATATCTCTCGACCCGGGCATGAGCTTGAAAAACCAGTTTCAGCTCCTCGAACATCTCATATGCTCCATGTTTCTCAAAACGCTTTTGGAGACCCGGTTCTAAGCTGTAAAGCATGCCGCACTGAACGAGGGAGTAATCATCAGCACGTGATTGCCAAGCGTTCATAACGTCTTGGTTCTCTGGGATTGGTGCTTCACCTAGCGGTGCTTCTAAGACATAATCTTTCTTGGCTACTATGAGGATGAGCCTCAGGTTCCGGACCCAGTCCGTATAGTTGCTGCCATCATCTTTCAGCTTGGTTTTCTCTAGGAACGCGTTGAAATTGAGGACAACGTTGGCCATTTGATCTACAAGACATAGTGTAAAGATTTTAGACTAAGTTCATGATAATTGAGTTCATCTAATCAAATTATTTAATGAACTCCCACTCAGATAGACATCCCTCTAGTCATCTAAGTGAAACATGATCCGAGTTTAACTAGGCCGTGTCCGATCATCACGTGAGACGGACTAGTCAAGATCGGTGAACATCTCCATGTTGATCGTATCTTCTATACGACTCATGCTCGACCTTTCGGTCCTCCGTGTTCCGAGGCCATGTCTGTACATGCTAGGCTCGTCAAGTCAACCTAAGTGTATTGCGTGTGTTCCGAGGCCATGTCTGTACATGCTAGGCTCGTCAACACCCGTTGTATTCGAACGTTAGAATCTATCACACCCGATCATCACGTGGTGCTTCGAAACAACGAACCTTCGCAACGGTGCACAGTTAGGGTGAACACTTTCTTGAAATTATTATAAGGGATCATCCTACTTGCTACCGTCGTTCTAAGCAAATAAGATGCAAAAACATGATAAACATCACATGCAATCAAATAGTGACATGATATGGCCAATATCATTATGCTCCTTTGATCTCCATCTTCGGGGCACCATGATCATCTTCGTCACCGGCATGACACCATGATCTCCATCATCATGATCTCCATCATTGTGTCTTCATGAAGTCGTCACGCCAACGATTACTTCTACTTCTATGGCTAACGCGTTTAGCAATAAAGTAAAGTAATTTACATGGCGTTATTCAATGACACGCAGGTCATACAAAATAATAAAGACAACTCCTATGGCTCCTGCCGGTTGTCATACTCATCGACATGCAAGTCGTGATTCCTATTACAAGAATATGATCAATCTCATACATCACATATATCATTCATCACATCTTCTGGCCATATCACATCACATAGCACTTGCTGCAAAAACAAGTTAGACATCCTCTAATTGTTGTTGCAAGTTTTTACGTGGTTTGTAGGTTTCTAGCAAGAACGTTTTCTTACCTACGTATGACCACAACGTGATTTGCCAATTTCTATTTACCCTTCATAAGGACCCTTTTCATCGAATCCGTTCCGACTAAAGTAGGAGAGACAGACACCCGCTAGCCACCTTATGCAACTAGTGCATGTCAGTCGGTGGAACCTGTCTCACGTAAGCGTACGTGTAAGGTCGGTCCGGGCCGCTTCATCCTACAATGCCGCCGAAACAAGAAATGACTAGTAGCGGCAAGAAGAATTGGCAAACTCAACGCCCACAACTGCTTTGTGTTCTACTCGTGCATAGTAACTACGCATAGGCCTGGCTTTGATACCACTGTTGGGAATCGTAGCATAATTTTAAAATTTTCCTACGTTCACCAAGATGCATCTATGGAGTATACTAGCAACGAGGGAAAGGGAGTGCATCTACATACCCTTGTAGATCGCGAGCGGAAGCGTTCCAATGAACGTGGATGACGGAGTCGTACTCGCCGTGATCCAAATCACCGATGACCGAGTGCCGAACGGACGGCACCTCCGCGTTCAACACACGTACGGTGCAGCGACGTCTCCTCATTCTTGATCCAGCAAGGGGGAAGGAGAGGTTGATGGAGATCCAGCTGCACGACGGCGTGGTGGTGGATGTAGCGGTTCTCCGGCAGGGCTTCGCCGAGCTTCTGCGGGAGAGAGAGAGGTGTTGCAGGGGAGGAGGGAGGCGCCCAAGGCTGTAGGTTGCTGCCCTCCCTCCCCCCCTTTATATAGGCCCCCTGGGGGGGCGCCGGCCCTGGGAGATGGGATCTCCAAGGGGGGCGGCGGCCAAAGGGGGGAAGGGGTGCCTTGCCCCCCAAGGCAAGGGGGAAGCTCCCCCCTAGGGTTCCCAACCCTAGGCGCATGGGGGAAGGCCCAAGGGGGGCGCCCCAGCCCACTAAGGGCTGGTTCCCTTCCACTTTCAGCCCACGGGGCCCTCCGGGATAGGTGGCCCCACCCGGTGGACCCCCGGGACCCTTCCGGTGGTCCCGGTACAATACCGGTAACCCCCGAAACTTTCCCGGTGGCCGAAACTTGACTTCCTATATATAATTATTCACCTCCGGACCATTCCGGAACCTCTCGTGACGTCCGGGATCTCATCCGGGACTCCGAACAACTTTCGGGTTTTCACATACACATATCTCTACAACCCTAGCGTCACCGAACCTTAAGTGTGTAGACCCTACGGGTTCGGGAGACATGCAGACATGACGGAGACGCCTCTCCGGTCAATAACCAACAGCGGGATCTGGATACCCATGTTGGCTCCCACATGTTCCACGATGATCTCATCGGATGAACCACGGTGTCGAGGATTCAATCAATCCCGTATGCAATTCCCTTTGTCAATCGGTATGTTACTTGCCCGAGATTCGATCGTCGGTATCCCAATACCTTGTTCAATCTCGTTACCGGCAAGTCTCTTTACTCGTACCGCAATGCATGATCCCGTGACTAACGCCTTAGTCACATTGAGCTCATTATGATGATGCATTACCGAGTGGGCCCAGAGATACCTCTCCGTCACACGGAGTGACAAATCCCAGTCTCGATCCGTGCCAACCCAACAGACACTTTCGGAGATACCCGTAGTGCACCTTTATAGTCACCCAGTTACGTTGTGACGTTTGGCACACCCAAAGCACTCCTACGGTATCCGGGAGTTGCACGATCTCATGGTCTAAGGAAAAGATACTTGACATTGGAAAAGCTCTAGCAAACGAAACTACACGATCTTTTATGCTATGCTTAGGATTGGGTCTTGTCCATCACATCATTCTCCTAATGATGTGATCCCGTTATCAATGACATCCAATGTCCATAGTCAGGAAACCATGACTATCTGTTGATCAACGAGCTAGTCAACTAGAGGCTTACTAGGGACACGTTGTGGTCTATGTATTCACACATGTATTACGATTTCCGGACAATACAATTTATAGCATGAATAATAGACGATTATCATGAACAAAGAAATATAATAATAACCTTTTATTATTGCCTCTAGGGCATATTTCCAACAATTACACCAAAATGTCTAGCTAGCACACGGGAACAAAGGAGAAGCGACCCCCACGACAACAGTCGGGATTCTTCGTCCTCTCATATATATATGGTGGAACTCTCCCTCACTGATTCCTCTCTGACATTTGCGACCGTCGGTGATGGTAGCTCCTCCTTTCGTTCTCGAGTGCATTACACCAAATTGTCTAGCACACGGGAACGAAGGAGAAGCTACCCCCACGACAACAGTCGGGATTCTTCGTCCTCTCATATATGGTGGAGACTCGACAGACTTACAGTCAACCCGAAATATCGTTTAATTATCTTTCTAAAAGAGGATTTGGCTGGTCTCACCTCGATGTCGGAGGGGGCGGTGACGGGGACGACGGCGGGGATGATGGAGGGGCTGGGGGGGGGGGCTCCTAGATTTCTGCGAAAACAAAAACCCTATAAGCTATCAACTAATCATAGTGCTCTCCAATTTTAGCATTCAAAGTAGGATCGGAGTAGTTTTCCACTTTGAGCATTCAATAAGCAAAATCAAATCACAAAATAAAGTAGTATTCAAATTAGGATGCATTCAATTATAAGCAAAACTACATCATCTCCATGCGTCCGTACATCGCCAAATATTATCACTAATACACCTCGAATACTATCATACATATAGCATCGCTAGTACAGCTAGAACAGTAGTGCCCGACGGGTATCGGCGCGGGCAGTGGACACCCAAAGGGACGGAACCATCACAGGATCATAGCTCCAGTGAGATCCCTGAAGAACCTGCCAGGTATTGTCGAACCTGCCCTCCAACGCAACCATGTAGCGACGGACGTGCTGGTCCTCCTCGCTGACACGGTGACGTACCACCTCCGCGGTGTCCGGAAGCCTCGGCACCGTCACTGGCCCACGCGAGCGCCACCAAACAAGGATCGAGTCAACGACGGGCTGGTTCCTCACCAACCTACGCCCACCGGAAGATAGCACCTCCCAAAACCAGCCCGGCGGAGCCCAGTCCCGGACATGGCCCCTCTGATCAAGCCGGCCTCCTCCGCCGAGTCGACGACGAGGATGCGGGATAGGCATCGTCGACGTCGATGCGGGAATAATTGCTTTAACTAAAAAAAACAAACTAGTTCTATTAATTTCCTTACTATAAATAGAATAAAGTAGTACTTACTACAAATAAACTAGCTAGTTTAACTAGTTCTATTATTTTTCTAACTAATTCTATTAAACACTTTCTAAGTAGTACTTACTAAAAGTTATCGGGGAGGGGGGTACATATATCGACAAGGACATACCCGATAAAAAATAAGAAGAGGAAGAAGACGAAAAAAAAGAGGAGAAGAAGAAAGGAATAGAAGAGGAGATCGAAGAAAAAAAAGAAAAAAAGAGGAGAAGAAGAAGGAATAGAGGAGAAGAAGAAAAAATAGAATAATATATTATTCTATTTCTTCTTCTTCTCCTCTATTTCTTCTTCTTCTGCTCTTTTTTTTCTTCTTTTTCATCTTCTTATTTATTTCTCCTCTACTTCCTCTCCTCTTCTTCTTATTCTTCTTCTTCCTTCTTCCTCTTCTTATTTTCCTTTTTTCTCTCCTTCTTTTTCTTCTAAATATGAACATACATAAATGACTTCTAAATATGAAAAATCTAAACTACATATCTAAATTCCAAAACTAAATTAACTACACATCCAAATTAATACAACTAAATTACAAATCTAAATTAAACTACTACAGTACTATAGCTAGGGGGCGCGGCGGCAGCGGCGGCGGCCATTACAGGGAGGAGGAGGAGGGGATCGGGGCGGCGCTCACAGGGTGGCGGACGGCGACGGCGACCGCGGCGGGCCGGGGGCGGAGGGCGGCGACGGTGACGTATACGGGGCGACGGCTCGGGGGCGCGCGGCGGAGGCCGACGGCGACGGCGGCGGGGGGGGGGGGAGGACGACGGCGACGGGCGATGGCGTGGGCTCGGGGGCACGGGCGACGGCGACGACGACGGGGCAGCCTAGCGGCGTAGATCGAGCTCGCGGCGTCGTCGGGCGGGGGGACACTGGCGATGGAAATCAGAAAATTTCCAAAGTGCTACTTATATAGCAAAGGCTTTGGTCCCGGTTGGTGGCTCCAACCGGAACCAATACCCACCCTTTGCTCCCGGTTGGTGCCACCAACCGGGACTAAAGGCCTCTTTTCACCAGCGCAAAGGGCGGGAAGCAGAGGGCTTTGGTCCCGGTTGGTGGCACCAACCGGGACCAAAGGGGAGCATTGGTTCCGGTTGGAGCCACCAACCGGGACTAATGTGCTGGCGCGGTGCGGTGGGAAGTTTAGTCCCACCTCGCTAGCTGAGAGAGCTCAGCGCCTGTTTATAAGCTGCGCTGCAGCTCAGGTGCTGAGCTCCTCTCTAATATGCAGGCATTATACATGCCTACCTTTGTCATTGCCATGTTGGGCCTATTGGGCCTGCGGGCCTGCATCCCGGCCCATGTGCAGATGTGTTTCTAGTCGTATGCAGGCTGTGTGGCCCATTAGGCGGCATTTTTTTATTTTTTCCAGTATTTTTTTGTTTTTTGAATTATTTATTTTCTTTTGATTTTTGCTTTATTTTTTATTCTTTTTTGCTTTTAGCTCAGAATAATTATAAACTTTCTGTTAATCCATTAGTTTCCAAATTTGAATAGTTTAAATTTCATCCGGAAACTCGTGTGTTACAAAGGGATTTCATTTTTTAAACCTAATTTGAACTCCTGAATTTTTGTGTGTTCAAAATGCACCATTCAAAGCCACATCATCATTTTTCAATCCTTTCTGACTTCATTTGTTATTTTTCATGCATTTACTAATTATTTTGAACTATAAGACCCTAAAATTGAAAAGCATTTCAAATGAACTCTGAAAAGGTTGAAAGTTGGCATGATATCATCATTTCATCCACATAGCATGTGCAAGAAAGTTGAGAGGGTTACGGCAAAAACTGGATGCACTTCGTGTACAAAACGGACAATCTCTTTCAAAGTATCAGGATTTCATCCGGAAACTCGTGTGTTACAAAGGGATTTCATTTTTTAAACCTTATTTGAACTCCTGACTTTTTGTGTGTTCAAAATGCACCATTCAAAGCCACATCATCATTTTTCAATCCTTTCTGACTTCATTTGTTATTTTTCATGCATTTACTAATTATTTTGAGCTATAAGACCCTAAAATTGAAAAGCATTTCAAATGAACTCTGAAAAGGTTGAAAGTTGGCATGATATCATCATTTCATCCACATAGCATGTGCAAGAAAGTTGAGAGGGTTACGGCAAAAACTGGATGCACTTCGTGTACAAAACGGACAATCTCTTTCAAAGTATCAGGATTTCATCCGGAAACTCGTCTGTTACAAAGGGATTTCATTTTTTAAACCTTATTTGAACTCCTGACTTTTTGTGTGTTCAAAATGCACCATTCAAAGCCACATCATCATTTTTCAATCCTTTCTGACTTCATTTGTTATTTTTCATGCATTTACTAATTATTTTGAGCTATAAGACCCTAAAATTGAAAAGCATTTCAAATGAACTCTGAAAAGGTTGAAAGTTGGCATGATATCATCATTTCATCCACATAGCATGTGCAAGAAAGTTGAGAGGGTTACGGCAAAAACTGGATGCACTTCGTGTACAAAACGGACAATCTCTTTCAAAGTATCAGGATTTCATCCGGAAACTCGTCTGTTACAAAGGGATTTCATTTTTTAAACCTTATTTGAACTCCTGACTTTTTGTGTGTTCAAAATGCACCATTCAAAGCCACATCATCATTTTTCAATCCTTTCTGACTTCATTTGTTATTTTTCATGCATTTACTAATTATTTTGAGCTATAAGACCCTAAAATTGAAAAGCATTTCAAATGAACTCTGAAAAGGTTGAAAGTTGGCATGATATCATCATTTCATCCACATAGCATGTGCAAGAAAGTTGAGAGGGTTACGGCAAAAACTGGATGCACTTCGTGTACAAAACGGACAATCTCTTTCAAAGTATCAGGATTTCATCCGGAAACTCGTCTGTTACAAAGGGATTTCATTTTTTAAACCTTATTTGAACTCCTGACTTTTTGTGTGTTCAAAATGCACCATTCAAAGCCACATCATCATTTTTCAATCCTTTCTGACTTCATTTGTTATTTTTCATGCATTTACTAATTATTTTGAGCTATAAGACCCTAAAATTGAAAAGCATTTCAAATGAACTCTGAAAAGGTTGAAAGTTGGCATGATATCATCATTTCATCCACATAGCATGTGCAAGAAAGTTGAGAGGGTTACGGCAAAAACTGGATGCACTTCGTGTACAAAACGGACAATCTCTTTCAAAGTATCAGGATTTCATCCGGAAACTCGTCTGTTACAAAGGGATTTCATTTTTTAAACCTTATTTGAACTCCTGACTTTTTGTGTGTTCAAAATGCACCATTCAAAGCCACATCATCATTTTTCAATCCTTTCTGACTTCATTTGTTATTTTTCATGCATTTACTAATTATTTTGAGCTATAAGACCCTAAAATTGAAAAGCATTTCAAATGAACTCTGAAAAGGTTGAAAGTTGGCATGATATCATCATTTCATCCACATAGCATGTGCAAGAAAGTTGAGAGGGTTACGGCAAAAACTGGATGCACTTCGTGTACAAAACGGACAATCTCTTTCAAAGTATCAGGATTTCATCCGGAAACTCGTCTGTTACAAAGGGATTTCATTTTTTAAACCTTATTTGAACTCCTGACTTTTTGTGTGTTCAAAATGCACCATTCAAAGCCACATCATCATTTTTCAATCCTTTCTGACTTCATTTGTTATTTTTCATGCATTTACTAATTATTTTGAGCTATAAGACCCTAAAATTGAAAAGCATTTCAAATGAACTCTGAAAAGGTTGAAAGTTGGCATGATATCATCATTTCATCCACATAGCATGTGCAAGAAAGTTGAGAGGGTTACGGCAAAAACTGGATGCACTTCGTGTACAAAACGGACAATCTCTTTCAAAGTATCAGGATTTCATCCGGAAACTCGTCTGTTACAAAGGGATTTCATTTTTTAAACCTTATTTGAACTCCTGACTTTTTGTGTGTTCAAAATGCACCATTCAAAGCCACATCATCATTTTTCAATCCTTTCTGACTTCATTTGTTATTTTTCATGCATTTACTAATTATTTTGAGCTATAAGACCCTAAAATTGAAAAGCATTTCAAATGAACTCTGAAAAGGTTGAAAGTTGGCATGATATCATCATTTCATCCACATAGCATGTGCAAGAAAGTTGAGAGGGTTACGGCAAAAACTGGATGCACTTCGTGTACAAAACGGACAATCTCTTTCAAAGTATCAGGATTTCATCCGGAAACTCGTCTGTTACAAAGGGATTTCATTTTTTAAACCTTATTTGAACTCCTGACTTTTTGTGTGTTCAAAATGCACCATTCAAAGCCACATCATCATTTTTCAATCCTTTCTGACTTCATTTGTTATTTTTCATGCATTTACTAATTATTTTGAGCTATAAGACCCTAAAATTGAAAAGCATTTCAAATGAACTCTGAAAAGGTTGAAAGTTGGCATGATATCATCATTTCATCCACATAGCATGTGCAAGAAAGTTGAGAGGGTTACGGCAAAAACTGGATGCACTTCGTGTACAAAACGGACAATCTCTTTCAAAGTATCAGGATTTCATCCGGAAACTCGTCTGTTACAAAGGGATTTCATTTTTTAAACCTTATTTGAACTCCTGACTTTTTGTGTGTTCAAAATGCACCATTCAAAGCCACATCATCATTTTTCAATCCTTTCTGACTTCATTTGTTATTTTTCATGCATTTACTAATTATTTTGAGCTATAAGACCCTAAAATTGAAAAGCATTTCAAATGAACTCTGAAAAGGTTGAAAGTTGGCATGATATCATCATTTCATCCACATAGCATGTGCAAGAAAGTTGAGAGGGTTACGGCAAAAACTGGATGCACTTCGTGTACAAAACGGACAATCTCTTTCAAAGTATCAGGATTTCATCCGGAAACTCGTGTGTTACAAAGGGATTTCATTTTTTAAACCTTATTTGAACTCCTGACTTTTTGTGTGTTCAAAATGCACCATTCAAAGCCACATCATCATTTTTCAATCCTTTCTGACTTCATTTGTTATTTTTCATGCATTTACTAATTATTTTGAGCTATAAGACCCTAAAATTGAAAAGCATTTCAAATGAACTCTGAAAAGGTTGAAAGTTGGCATGATATCATCATTTCATCCACATAGCATGTGCAAGAAAGTTGAGAGGGTTACGGCAAAAACTGGATGCACTTCGTGTACAAAACGGACAATCTCTTTCAAAGTATCAGGATTTCATCCGGAAACTCGTCTGTTACAAAGGGATTTCATTTTTTAAACCTTATTTGAACTCCTGACTTTTTGTGTGTTCAAAATGCACCATTCAAAGCCACATCATCATTTTTCAATCCTTTCTGACTTCATTTGTTATTTTTCATGCATTTACTAATTATTTTGAGCTATAAGACCCTAAAATTGAAAAGCATTTCAAATGAACTCTGAAAAGGTTGAAAGTTGGCATGATATCATCATTTCATCCACATAGCATGTGCAAGAAAGTTGAGAGGGTTACGGCAAAAACTGGATGCACTTCGTGTACAAAACGGACAATCTCTTTCAAAGTATCAGGATTTCATCCGGAAACTCGTCTGTTACAAAGGGATTTCATTTTTTAAACCTTATTTGAACTCCTGACTTTTTGTGTGTTCAAAATGCACCATTCAAAGCCACATCATCATTTTTCAATCCTTTCTGACTTCATTTGTTATTTTTCATGCATTTACTAATTATTTTGAGCTATAAGACCCTAAAATTGAAAAGCATTTCAAATGAACTCTGAAAAGGTTGAAAGTTGGCATGATATCATCATTTCATCCACATAGCATGTGCAAGAAAGTTGAGAGGGTTACGGCAAAAACTGGATGCACTTCGTGTACAAAACGGACAATCTCTTTCAAAGTATCAGGATTTCATCCGGAAACTCGTCTGTTACAAAGGGATTTCATTTTTTAAACCTTATTTGAACTCCTGACTTTTTGTGTGTTCAAAATGCACCATTCAAAGCCACATCATCATTTTTCAATCCTTTCTGACTTCATTTGTTATTTTTCATGCATTTACTAATTATTTTGAGCTATAAGACCCTAAAATTGAAAAGCATTTCAAATGAACTCTGAAAAGGTTGAAAGTTGGCATGATATCATCATTTCATCCACATAGCATGTGCAAGAAAGTTGAGAGGGTTACGGCAAAAACTGGATGCACTTCGTGTACCAAACGGACAATCTCTTTCAAAGTATCAGGATTTCATCCGGAAACTCGTCTGTTACAAAGGGATTTCATTTTTTAAAACTTATTTGAACTCCTGACTTTTTGTGTGTTCAAAATGCACCATTCAAAGCCACATCATCATTTTTCAATCCTTTCTGACTTCATTTGTTATTTTTCATGCATTTACTAATTATTTTGAGCTATAAGACCCTAAAATTGAAAAGCATTTCAAATGAACTCTGAAAAGGTTGAAAGTTGGCATGATATCATCATTTCATCCACATAGCATGTGCAAGAAAGTTGAGAGGGTTACGGCAAAAACTGGATGCACTTCGTGTACAAAACGGACAATCTCTTTCAAAGTATCAGGATTTCATCCGGAAACTCGTGTGTTACAAAGGGATTTCATTTTTTAAACCTTATTTGAACTCCTGACTTTTTGTGTGTTCAAAATGCACCATTCAAAGCCACATCATCATTTTTCAATCCTTTCTGACTTCATTTGTTATTTTTCATGCATTTACTAATTATTTTGAGCTATAAGACCCTAAAATTGAAAAGCATTTCAAATGAACTCTGAAAAGGTTGAAAGTTGGCATGATATCATCATTTCATCCACATAGCATGTGCAAGAAAGTTGAGAGGGTTACGGCAAAAACTGGATGCACTTCGTGTACAAAACGGACAATCTCTTTCAAAGTATCAGGATTTCATCCGGAAACTCGTCTGTTACAAAGGGATTTCATTTTTTAAAACTTATTTGAACTCCTGACTTTTTGTGTGTTCAAAATGCACCATTCAAAGCCACATCATCATTTTCAATCCTTTCTGACTTCATTTGTTATTTTTCATGCATTTACTAATTATTTTGAGCTATAAGACCCTAAAATTGAAAAGCATTTCAAATGAACTCTGAAAAGGTTTTCTTTCTACTTACAACAAAAAACTTATTTATTTTATTTCTAATTACTTATGTCTTTTACTTTAATTATTTTATTTTTATTTATTTTACTGCTGCTATTTTTATTTATTTTACTTGCTGCTATTTTTACTTAATTAATTAAGGTTTATTTAATGTAGTTACTATAGTTTATTTTATTTTATTTTATTAAGGTTTATTTAGTTTTATTTATTTTATTAAGGTTTATTTATTTTATAAATAAAAAAATGAAAATAGATGCGCTTATAGAGAAAATTCAACCTAAATTCATAATAAATTTCTATGAAATTTACTGTGAATTTAGGTTAAATTCCCTGTATAAGCGCATCTATTTTCACTTTAAAAGGCAGAGAGGGACGGGCTTATAAACTGGTGTGAGCGCCCTTCGTTTGGCGAGGTGGGACTAAACACTGGCCGCAACTAGGACCAGCCCTTTAGTCCCGGTTTGTGGTATGAACCGGGACTAAGACCAGCCCTTTAGTCCCGGTTTGTGGTATGAACCGGGACTAAAGGGTGGTGGGCCAGGAGCGTGGCCCATTGGTCCCGGTTTGTACCACCAACCGGGACCAAAGGGTCCATACGAACCGGGACCAATGCCCACGAGGCCCCGGCCGGCCCCCTGGGCTCACGAACCGGGACCAATGCTCACATTAGTCCCGGTTCGTGACTGAACCGGGGCTAATGTGAAAACTGCCCTGTGACCTAAGCCCTGTTTTCTACTAGTGGTTTTACCTCTTTCCTGACCAGTAATTTTTGTGACATGTTTGATGATCTCTAGAGAAGGTGGGGATGGAGAAGAAGGCAGTAGCAGGCATGTTGCCAAACAACAGTAGCGATGTACATCACAGATATGTTCTTTTTTTTTGAAAATTCACAGTAAGGATATGCTTGAAGGTCGTGTGGGGTTATGCTTGAAGGTGTGCTTTCAATGGCTTTGAGTTCAGAAGATAGTGTTGTTCAGTATGATATTATGATTAAGGAGACACGGTGACTCTCAATGAGAATAAAAGAAAAGATAATCAATATATGTAGATATGAATGTAAAGATGTTATGTTTAACACACATTTTTGAATTAGATTAATTGTTTGACCGGTGTTTTTGTTACTCCCGTAGCAACGCACGGGCATTCACTATTAGGATTATAATTCTAGGTTCTCCCAATTTGCATTCACTATTAGGATTATAATTCTAGGTTCTCTCAATTTTTGATTGGGCGCTTGCTGAAATAGGAAGACGAGACATGAACTTGGCTCCTGAGTTCAATAATGGCAGTAATATTCAAACTAATCTTGCTCTTTTGGGTAGCAAACATGTTCGACTGTTCTAGGTGCGCGCAACATTTTTGTGAAAAACAACATTCATGATGGTCTAGAAAAATATTCCAAACCAATACCCAAAAAACAATTTTTAAAGCTTTTTGAGTTTTTTTTGCAAAACACCATTAATGTTGGTTCTTTTGAGACATTTTGCATGCAAGTAGAACACTCGATCGACATGTTTGCAAAAAAGAAAAGAAAAATTGTTTACATTTACTATTCATTTGGATGCATGTAAGCTCGGGAACATAACTGAATATTTGGAAAAGCATATTGATATTTATTACACATGGGGTGACCCGACATATGTCAATCTGAACACATGCATAGTTATTCCGTGCAACGCACGGGCATCTTACTAATTTTCTATGAAGATATTGTTAGCAGGGTGCTTCCTGGTAGCACCTTCATCATGATTTACTGCTATTAGCCATTAGGCTTATGGTTGCAATTGTCATTTCGTTTAAATTACACACTTCCCTTGTGTGTTTTACTCTTGATGTGAGATATCGAGACCTTGTTGTGAACACTAAGCAACATCCTGTCCAGTGCATCTATTGGTGCATCATCAGCAACCGCTTGACTAAGCGATTGGATTGACAACTGAGGGAGTGACCCCTTTTCTGGATATGGGGAACAGTTCCATTGCCATCTCTTTCCTGGCATTCATGGATTTCCCCCTCAACTCCCTCATCTCTGCGTACAATCTGTTCCGCCAAGACCTTTAGCTGCATTTAACAGTAACCTATTGTTGATTTTTCATTTCTGGACAAAGATTCGAGTGCAGACTTTGCTGTGTTGTAAATGTATATGATTGAATGGCTGCAAGCGTCAAGTTCTAAACTTGCAGCAATGATATAGATGCATCCATAGCTGCTGCTGCATGTTTCTGTAATCAACAGAATTCTCAAAGTTACAATATTGTAGGGCCTGTATTTGCCCATGAATATGATGTTTTGGACAAGACATGATCTCTAGTAAACCACTTCATTGAAAGAAAAAAGGTCCATGGTAATATTATATTAGGAAATGGTGGTAAAAATAAAGTACAAGCCCGATTGTGTATCATTTTGCATTTGATTGATCTAAATACTTGTGTACAATGCTTTGAGCAAGTGATTAACGGGTTTTGCAGCCATAACTGAGTTCACTGCGATTATTTGTACATTGGATAGGGAGTTTGATAGGGGTGCGTGGAAGCTTGCTATCCATGTGCCCGAACCATGAGTTGGTCGCGAGATCTTATGGGTTTGACCTCTAGCCTACCCCAACTTGTTTGGGACAAAAGGCTTTGTCGTTGTTGTTGTTGGATAGGGAGTTTGATACTTTGATCACTCAACTTGCTGAATATTGCCCCCCTTCACGCACGCACACACAAAAAGTCTGAAACTAGTTGAATCACCCCCTCAATTCTGCAATACTGGGTCAGTTAGGGCCTTGGTTTTGAGGAGAATTTCAGGCGTATTTTACTAAAGGTTGCTGACTGGTCATTTCACTTTTTGGACAGGGGTGGCCAGCAGTCATGGAAGCGGCGGCGGGGGGGGGGGGGGGGGGGGGGGGGGCTGTATCCCGTGCAAACCGAGAGTGCTCGTCACCATGTGCTGAATCCTGGCCTGCTTGTTTGATTGCTCGTGCGTGGCAACGGCAGCGCCCACGGGGAAGGTGACATCGTACCAAACGCCGGCCCGACTTGTCCCACACTCCGGCGGCATCTCCAAAGTTTTGAAACCTGAACCAGGCATGTAATTCAATCATGCCTGAACGCCTTCAGTTTTAAAGCCTGAACCAACCAGAAGGTGTCAAGTTCAGTTAACAGAGGCTGTCACCATTCGTTTACTCATGCGTGCCTGGGGCCGGTCGGTAGGTTAATTAATTTAGTCAACGATGAAATCTTTTGGGTGCTTTGCTGTTATTACGGAGGTAAAAAAATGTGTACTTCATGAGAGTGTCAAACTGACCAATCATTTCCTTCTTTCTGAATTTCGACAGATAGCACGTCAGTCAGGCTGTTGGTGGTTTTGATGACCATGACCTGTGCGCGTGGGCGGATCCCATCTATCAGCGTGAGCAGCTGGGACACGCCGCAGCAGTCCACCTCGTCGTACGTCTTCTCGCGGTTGGGCGCGATGGCGCCGACCTCGTCCATGAAGATGATGGATGGCGTGCTGCAGACTAAATAAGCTAAGGTAGCGAAGCTTTTCAGTTTTCCAATCTTCATCTGCGTGAAACTCCTTTCAAAGTTTTTTTTGGGGGGGGGGGGGGGGGGGGGGGGGCTCAAAGCTTGAAGTAATTCAGAATTTCAGCGTGTTTAATTAAATTCGACACAAGCACTGATTGATAGGTTTAACATGTGTATTTGTGGCAAAAAATGTCAATTTGAGCAAACTGATCCAAATTTGTAGCTACGCCACTGCTCGTCACGGCAGCACACGCCGAGGCCGACCACTAGCTTCGGCGAGCCTCTCCACCAAGAAGGCCAGCGCCATCAATCGAAAAAGTCAAATGACAAGTCAGCATATACAGTCAACAAAACCTTTAGACAAAACTGCCTGAAATCCTTCCCAAAACCACTCAAGGGCCTAATTGATGCGGTATTTTAGAGTTGACGAGATGATTTAACCGCTTTTAGACTTTGAGAGGATTCGATACACTTAGAGGGATTTAAAGCGGAAAACTATACTTTTCTTGATATAGAGGCCATGCTCAGTTAGCCCCTTTACGGCTGTAGGAATAGAAGCCATAGAGAGCACAATAGGTGGACATGGGCCTCACATGCGGCAACCCATAGCTAAAGCCCCTGAAGAATGCGGTGTCGATAATCAGGGATGCCAGATCTATAAGGTGACGTACGAAAGACTCCCTGACCGGTGTGCTGTTTGAGGTCAGCTTGGGCACGTTTTCAAGGAGCATGGTGATGGCATACACCCTCCGTCTGCATTGTTTTTCAAGGAGTTGAGGGTGACTTGGTTTATGCGTGTGGGCAGAGGCCCTGGAGGTAGACGTGGTCGTGGAGGCCGCCGTGGGGGAAGGTCTGGAAGAGAAGGAGGTTTTGCCTCAGCCGAGGACAACCTGGAAGAAGAGGATGTTGATCCAGAGCTCAACTCCACATACGTTGACATGACCAATCCAAAGAGGAAGAGAGGTGAGAGACCAGAGCGAGATGTTTCGAGCAACAAGGCAGTCGCTGGTATTGCATCAACCAATGGCAATCAGTTGGCTATCATTCCCCCGAGTGCTTCTCTGAGTCCTCCACCTAAAAGGGATCCTAAGAGGAACAAGGAATGGAGCAGATGGCAAGGATGGTGACACACCCACAGCTAAATCAAATTTGGTGGGCTTTCAAGGGGGGCGCCACCGGGCACAATGAGTATTCTATGTTGGAATTATCGCGGGGCGGGCATGAGCTTCGCAAAATCGTGAAGCATTTTACCCCGATCGTACTTTGTATCGTAGAACAACATTTAGTTATAGTAAAAGCTATGCTGTGAGCAGCTCTGGTAGAAGTGGTGGCTTAGGAGTTTTTTTTGGAATGATGAAATAATTTATCATATTGACGCGACTATCTATGAATTGGGGCCGACGCCGTGGAGATTTACGTGCGTGTATGGAGTTGAGCAAGTTCAGGAGAGACACAATACTTGGTCTACGTTGAGGGACCTTGCTGGAATGTCCAATCTTCCATGGCTCTTTTTTTTTGAAATGGTCACCGGGAGGGGGGGGGGGGGGGGGGGAGGCTCCCCACCTGAATATAGTTCAAAAGTTACAAGGTGTTACAGAGTTCACAAGTTTCGTGAGGAGAGGAACTCACGCCACAGGCCGGAATGGCCCTATAGAGTTTTTTGACTTGAGCCGATGAGACAAACAATCAAATCCTCTAAGATAGGTTTAATAGAAGTACTTGCACCAATCTCTAAGCTTTGGAAGACTTTCTTGTTTCTTGCATCCCAAATCTTCGAGAGAAAAAGAAGGAGCATGAAGGGGCGAATTGGGCCGGGCAGCATGGCCGGGGCCCGGGAGGGTTGTGTTGAAGAGTTCCCTGATAGGTGTGAAAAGATGGAGGATACCGATTGCCTGCCAAACCTTGCAAGCCACCGGGCAGGAGAAGAATAAATGTTCATGGTCCTCCGTCGTGTGATTACATCTAGGGCAAGCTTCCGCGTCTGGATGTTCTTCTTGTGCAGATTCTTTGTTTTGGCACTCTGGAGTCCCAAGTTTCAGCAAGCATGGGCTCCATGAGCTGTTCCGAAAGAGACGCGCACGCCCCATCTGTGGAGAAGGTTGCACCATTAAGCAACCGTCGTGTGTCTGGAGCTCGTGAGAGAGCAATATCCTGCAACAAAGAGTTTAGAGGGGCAAGTTCTGCGATCACAATAGTGTTTAGTCGATTACAAAGAGCCAGTTTGATCCCATCCTGCAGTATAGTAGCTACCATGGCATTCTGGTTTGTGTGCTGGGAAAAAAGTAGCTGGGTACACTAAAGCCAGGGGTTCCAGCTTTAGCCAACGATCTAACCAAAAGAAGGTGGAGCGACCATCACCAATGGTGCACTCAAAAATCCCTCTCAAGCTTTGTAGATGTTCATAAATGGTATTTGCAAGGAAGGAACTGTTTTTGCCATGTCCAATGTGGAGGGCTGAGTGATGTAGGATCCAGTCCTTCCAGGGTAGGTTTTCGTAGTGTAAAAATTTAAAAGCAAATTTCAGCAGTAGAAAAAAGTTTTGTGCACGTAAATTTTTTACACCTAGACCACTGATAACCCACAAGTATAGGGGATCAATTGTAGTCCTTTCGATAAGTAAGAGTGTCAAACCCAACGAGTAGCAAAAGGAATTGATATGCAGTTTTCAGCAAGGATTTCACTGCAAGTGTTGTCAGATAGTTTCGATAGATATGTGATAGCAAGATAATTTATAGCAAGTAACAAAACTAGTAAGGTGCAGCAAGTGGCACAATCCTTAATTATGCTAAGGACAGGTCAGGACTCGGGAGGTGATTTCTCAAAAAAGGTTCATGCATATGTACCTTTTTTTGTGCATTTCTTAACAAGGGTTCATGCATATTTAGAAAAAAATTCATATGAATTTTAGAGAAACATTTTTGTATTTTAAAAAGCTCACACAATCAAATAAGTGGTAGTATTGAAAAACCATATTAAACATAAATAAATATGAATTTAAAAGAACTAGAAAAATCCAGAAGGCAAATGATAAGAAAACAAAAAACAAAAATGAAAGAAATAATGTATAACATAAAACCGGTGCACGGTGTAGGCACAACGTGCGCCCCTAACAAAATCCCCAAAAGGATAAATACAATACGTTTCATGGTGCATTAAAATGTCCAAGTTTTTCTCTTGAGGAGTTTGAGCGGAGGACGTTAGTTGTGTTCATGGGAGAGGGTTTGTAGCACGCAGAGGCGAGGGCACACCCCCCCTTCTTTTGGCTTCGATTTTTAACCTTTCGTACCTTTTGAACCAAGAGTCCAAATTAAGTTTTGTTTGCATATTCGTGTTTCTGGCAACGAGGACTTTCAAATGAGATCCATTTTCAATACGTTTTGACAAAAGTAAGCTTCCAAACCTGCAAGTGACAAAATCGTAAGTTTCATAAACTAAAACTTAAACGAATATGTATGTGGCAACAGTGTGGCAGATTGCAAAACTGCCACCCGATCTCATCAACGTCTGCGGACACGATCCTGCCTGCATTAGTGGAAAAAGGCCCATTTGTCCCGGTTCATAAGGCCCATTTGTCCCGGTTCCTGAACCTGGACTAAAGGGTCGGTACTAAAACCCAGTACCTTTAGTCCCGGTTCTTATACGAACCGGGACATATGGGTCTCCACGTGGCCGCTGCGGCTTGCACAGGCAGGAGGGCCTTTTGTCCCGGTTGGTACCATCAACCGGGACTAAAAGGCATCCATGCGTCAGCAGTTTAGGGGCTGGGTTTTTTGTTTTTGTTTTGAAACGGGGGGGGGGGGGGGGGTTGGGGGTTTTGTAGGGTTATCAATTTAGGGGTTTCATATATTGTGTTAGCTAGCTAATAGAGAGAAGTGTCCTCTCTTATCTCCGTGCTTGGTCGATGCTACGTACTATACGTATAGAGAGGACTCGACACGCTAGCTAGTAAGCAAATGAAGAAAACCATTAAGTACACAAGATCGTCATGAACATACACAAAGAGAAGTGATCGACCTCTCTTTCTCCGAGAGATTGGTCGAACAACAAGTTTTCGTATATCTATCCGACACTACTAGCTACATATATACTCCGTCTTTATATCTAGTACAATATAAGATCTCTTACAATCCCTAACATCTGATGTCAAGTTCCACATGGTATTCTCCGTCTTTATCTATGACGTGGTCAAGAAAAAATCCCACCAATTCCTCTTGAATTGCTTTTATGCGATCTTGTGGCAGGAGTTCATCCTGCAGCTGCCAAAGCTAATTTGAAGAAGGGGGTCAATGCATATATATGAATGAAACTCAACACAAATGATGGTAATAAAATAAAATTGTGAATATTATTGCTTACGCACTTCATAATCTTCTTTAGAGTAGCCCTGCTTAGAGGTCGTCGCGTTGTAGATGTACTCGCAAACGTAGTATCCACAAAAATTATTCCCGCCGTCCTGCCACAACCACTTTAAGAGAAATAGAGGTCAATCAAACTGATAATCAAGCATTATAAATGGTATTGATGAAACTAGCTAGAATCATTGGGAGATGTGCGAAACTAGCTAGTAGTACTTACTTTCGGGTGTGTAAATCGCAGCTCCCCCAGCAGTCCCGGAGCTTTTGCGGTGAACACTTTCCAAACCCTGCGAGACAAAGAAAATAATTACTTGATATCAGGAAATGAACAAAGTTGCCGATATGGCGCGATAATGATCGATTGAACTTACTTCTCGAGCATTTCAGTCATGGCCGCATACTCCTTGGGATCTTTTCGTCTTGAGTCTAAGACGGTTACTAGTCCCTGCTCAAGCTTAATCTCTAGGAGAATAAAGTGGAAGCTGCGCACGCATGCATAACTCATCAATTACATTATTATAACCCCGAGTAATAAGGGAAACCGAATATGCACAAGACAGTAACACTCACTTGAAGTTGTAAGGAAAGAGTATTTTATCTTTGTTTTGATTTTGAAGCAACGATTTTAGCAAGTTGTTCTCGGCTTCTTTGGCATCAAATTTAGCCGTCCATTCATCTATGAGATTTGTGTTAATGAACCCAATGTCCCAGATTTGTGCTTTTCTGCATTCGACGATCTTCAATCTGCATAATATAGTGAGGATAATTATATATACATGCAATAAAAAAGCTGAGCTATATATAGAGACTTAATTACAGAAGTAGTACTTACAGACAGTAGCAAGTGACGATTATTTTATCAAGGGCCTTTTGATTGAAAAACTGGAAGAACTCCTCAAATGGAACAGACAACAGATCAATTCCAACAAGGCCGTGCTCCTCTTTAACTCTCAGCGTCAAAATATCCTTCCCAGACTTGCAGGTGTCCATGTACCACTTATGGAATCTTCGCATCATTGTTGTTAGAGGAGGATGACCAGGTTTGATGAGAGGCTTCCCGTACCGGTATTTGTGTTCGTCCACCTCCATTGTTTTAAAATGTGCATCGTCGGGCAGGTAATCACCAGGATTGGTACCGGGCAGCATCCCCGGCAGATTTACGACGATATCGCTAGACACCTTCAGCAGGGGGCACGATTGGTTCGCCTATTCGCCGAGCCGGGGAATTTTTTTCCCACTTCTTCGTTCTTGTAACCTTTTGTCACTTGAAGTAGTTCCCGACCGGCACACTTCTTCCACTGCCTTTTTAAGAGCGCGGACATGGTTGTCATCCGGTAGAGGCGGTGGTGGTCGCTTCAGGGCATCCAAAGTGCGCTGAACTTTCACCTTATCTATCTTCTCCTCCGGAGGTGGAGGTTTATTTGCAAAAAAATCCTTCACTTGGGCTTCACAGATCTCAACGTTTTCCTGTTCGTTCATCTCATATGGTAACTTCTCTAGAGGCTTGAGAGATGGACCGAATCTGTATTACCTCCCGCCTCTGGCTGTACTGCTAGACGCCGGAGCAGCCGGAGTGGCTGCGGATGTCTTCTTTCGTTGCTTACGAGGCGGAGAAGAAGGAGGTGGAGTGCTACGACGCGCCGGAGCAGCCGGAGCGGCGGCGGCTCTCTTCCGCCCTTGCTGACGAGGCGGAGGAGGAGGCGGGCTGTTCGGACGCGCCGGCAGGCAGAGAAGGAGGCGGAATGCCGCTACGTGCCTGAGCAGCCGGAGAAGGAGGCGGAGTGCCCTGATCACTCGCCGGAGGAGGAGGCGGAGTGCCCTGACTCGCCGGAGGAGGAGGAGGAGGCGGAGGCGTCCAGTTCAGAAGCTTCATGAGCTTCTTCCGCCATAGACATGGAGTCTTCAGAGCAAGACCCAGCTGAGTCTCCCCTTCACCGGTAGGGTGGTCAAGCTCGAGCTCCTCAAATCCCTCCGTTATTTCATCGACCATCACAACATCATAGCCTTGTGGAATCGGAAGGCAGTGAAAAGTTGCGCCGGGTTGAGGAGGTGCAACAGAGTCGACAACCGCCTTGACTTTGAGGTGCCCCCATTGCGCCATAAGGTGGCAATCTTGAGCCTCCGTGATAGCATCCACGGGGTAGCTGGGAGCCATGAAGTCAGGCTGCTGAAGGAGCTCGGTGGAAGCCACGCTGCTTCTCCGCTGAGATGGCAGGGTAGCTTCTGGGGTAGCTCTGGCAGGTCGCTGGCTCTGAACTAGTGCTTGTTGTTCCTCTAGCGCTCGTACCCTTGCATTCAGGTTCTGCAGTTCGGTCAGCTCCACTTTCCTCTTCCTCTCCCTGGTTTTGTAACCGCCTGCGCCGGGAAACCCAACCTTCCACGAAACAGAGCCTGGCGTGCCTCGTGTCCGTCCAGGGTGCTCAGTATTGCCAAGGGCCTTTGTGAGCTCGTCGTTCTCTCTGTCGGAAACGAACGTCCCTTGCTGCGCTGCGTGGATATACTGCTAAAGCTTCTTGATGGGTATGTCAAGCTGGTCGTTCGTCCAAACGCACTTCCCTGTTTCAGGGTCCAAGGTTCCCCCAACCCCGAAGAACCAAGTCCCTGAACGATCTGGCCAGTGCAATGTCTCTGGTTCGACCCCTGTATCAAGCAGGTCATTCTCAGCCTTGTCCCACAACGGCCGGGCTTTGAGGTAGCCACCTGACCCCGTGCGATGGTGAAGCTCCTTCTTTGCAGCATTTTTCTTGTTTGTCGCTGACATCTTCTTACTCTTCTCCGATGTCTTATGGGCCACAAATGCGTCCTAGTGATCTCTTATCTTCTCAAATCGGCCAGTGAATTCTGGAGTCTTCTCTTTGTCGACAAACGTTGTTTTCAACTCATCCTTCCACCTCCTGAATAGATCTGCCATCTTCTTAAGAGCATGGGCCTTGACCAATGGCTCTATAACTGGCTTCTCCGGATCCTCCTCTGGCGGTAGGGTGAAATTTGCCTTCAGCTCGGTCCAAAGATCATCTTTCTGCCTATCGTTGACATAAGACACCTGAGGATCTTCTTTCTTAGGCTTATACCATTGGTGGATGCTGATCGTGATCATGTCCCTAACAAGAACCCCGCACTGAGCAGAAAATGCTTCCTTGGTCCGGATGGGTTCAATCGGTTGGCCATCGCGCGCGATTGCTGTGATCGTGAACCTTTCATCCTAGCGCAACCTTTTCTTCGGACCTCATCTCGTTACCGAAGTTTGGCTCGATCCGGAGGGCTAGAAAAGAAGAAAGAAGAGAGTTAATATGTGTACATACCAAAACAATTAATGCATCAATATGCTAGTCAGCTCAGGCTTAATTAATATATATATCTGGCCGGACTCCGTTCGGTCACCGGAGCCGTCGTCACGGTGTCCTTCTTCCACTGGCATTCGGTCACCGGAGCCATCATAATCATGTCCCTCCTCTTCCATTGTTCGATCACCGTAGCCTGCTTCACCCTCTCCTTCCAGACCATCGGTGTCGTTGAGATACGGCATGACATCACCTCCGCCGAGGATTATGTCCCCCAACATCTATTCTGCTTCCAAGTCTCGATGCTCTATAGTTTCTGCAAATATTACAACATGACAATTAATATACAAACATGACAGATGGATATATTAGTGTCAAACATAGACCTAGCTAGCTAATCACAACAAGGAATCATATTAGTGACCTCGACGCTTCTATGGTCTGGGGTGGCCTCTGTTCGAAATATGCCCTAGAGGCAATAATAAATGGTTATTATTATATTTCTTTGTTCATGATAATTGTCTATTGTTCATGCTATAATTGTGTTATCCGGAAATCGTAATACATGTGTGAATACATAGACCACAACGTGTCCCTAGTAAGCCTCTAGTTGACTAGCTCGTTGATCAACAGATAGTCATGGTTTCCTGACTATGGACATTGGATGTCATTGATAACGGGATCACATCATTAGGAGAATGATGTGATGGACAAGACCCAATCCTAAGCATAGCATAAAAGATCGTGTAGTTTCGTTTGCTAGAGCTTTTCCAATGTCAAGTATCTTTTCCTTAGACATGAGATCGTGCAACTCCCGGATACCGTAGGAGTGCTTTGGGTGCACCAAACGTCACAACGTAACTGGGTGACTATAAAGGTACACTACGGGTATCTCCGAAAGTGTCTGTTGGGTTGGCACGGATCGAGACTGGGATTTGTCACTCCGTATGACGGAGAGGTATCTCTGGGCCCACTCGGTAATGCATCATCATAATGAGCTCAATGTGACTAAGGCGTTAGTCACGGGATCATGCATTACGGTACGAGTAAAGAGACTTGCCGGTAACGAGATTGAACAAGGTATTGGGATACCGACGATCGAATCTCGGGCAAGTAACATACCGATTGACAAAGGGAATTGTATACGGGATTGACTGAATCCTCGACATCGTGGTTCATCCGATGAGATCATCGTGGAACATGTGGGAGCCAACATGGGTATCCAGATCCCGCTGTTGGTTATTGACCGGAGAGGCGTCTCGGTCATGTCTGCATGTCTCCCGAACCCGTAGGGTCTACACACTTAAGGTTCGGTGACGCTAGGGTTGTAGAGATATGACTATGCGGAAACCCGAAAGTTGTTCGGAGTCCCGGATGAGATCCCGGACGTCACGAGGAGTTCTGGAATGGTCCGGAGGTGAAGAATTATATATAGGAAGTCCAGTTTCGGCCACCGGGAAAGTTTTGGGGGTTATCGGTATTGTACCGGGACCACCGGAAGGGTCCCGGGGGTCCACTGGGTGGGGCCACCTGTCCCGGAGGGCCCCATGGGCTGAAGTGGGAAGGGAACCAGCCCATAGTGGGCTGGGGAGCCCCCCATGGGCCTCCCCTCTGCGCCTAGGGTTAGAAACCCTAGGGTGGGGGGGCGCCCCACTTGGCTTGGGGGGTAAGTTACCCCCCCTTGGCCGCCGCCCCCCCATCTAGATGGGAGTTGGCCGGCGCCCCCCCTCCCAGGGGGCCTATATAAAGGGGGGGAGGGAGGGCAGTAGGAGAACAGCCTTGGGCGCCTCCCTCCTCCCCTGCTACACCTCTCCCTCTCGCAGAAGCTCGGCGAAGCCCTGCCGAGACCCGCTACATCCACCACCACGCCGTCGCGCTGCTGGATCTCCATCAACCTCTCCTTCCCCCTTGCTGGATCAAGAAGGAGGAGACGTCGCTGCACCGTACGTGTGTTGAACGCGGAGGTGCCGTCCGTTCGGCACTCGGTCATCGGTGATTTGAATCACGGCGAGTACGACTCCGTCAACAACGTTCATTGGAACGCTTCCGCTCGCGATCTACAAGGGTATGTAGATGCACTCCTTTCCCCTCGTTGCTAGTATACTCCATAGATGGATCTTGGGGAGCGTAGGAAAATTTTAAAATTCTGCTACGATCTCCAACAGTGGCATCATGAGCCAGGCCTATGCGTAGTTACTATGCACGAGTAGAACACAAAGCAGTTGTGGGCGTTGATGTTGCCAATTCTTCTTGCTGCTACTAGTCTTATCTTGTTTCGGCGGCATTGTGGGATGAAGCGGCCCGGACCGACCTTACACGTACGCTTACGTGAGACAGGTTCCACCGACTGACATGCACTAGTTGCATAAGGTGGCTAGCGGGTGTCTGTCTCTCCTACTTTAGTCGGAACGGATTCGATGAAAAGGGTCCTTATGAAGGGTAAATAGAAATTGGCAAATCACGTTGTGGTCATACGTAGGTAAGAAACGTTCTTGCTAGAAACCTACAAACCACGTAAAAACTTGCAACAACAATTAGAGGACGTCTAACTTGTTTTTGCAGCATGTGTTATGTGAGGTGATATGGCCAGAAGATGTGATGAATGATATATGTGATGTATGAGATTGATCATATTCTTGTAATAGGAATCACGACTTGCATGTCGATGAGTATGACAACCGGGAGGAGCCATAGGAGTTGTCTTTATTATTTTCCATGACCTGCGTGTCATTGAATAACGCCATGTAAATTACTTTACTTTGTTGCTAAACGCTTTAGCCATAGAAGTAGAAGTAATCATTGGCGTGACGACTTCATGAAGACACAATGATGGAGGTCATGATGATGGAGATCATGGTGTCATGCCGGTGACGAAGATGATCATGGTGCCCCGAAGATGGAGATCAAAGGAGCATAATGATATTGGCCATATCATGTCACTATTTGATTGCATGTGATGTTTATCATGTTTTGCATCTTATTTGCTTAGAACGACGGTAGTAAGTAAGATGATCCCTTATGATAATTTCAAGAAAGTGTTCCCCCTAACTGTGCACCGTTGCGAAGGTTCGTTGTTTCGAAGCACCACGTGATGATCGGGTGTGATAGATTCTAACGTTCGCATACAACAGGTGTTGATGAGCCTAGCATGTACAGACATGGCCTCGGAACACACGCAATACACTTAGGTTGACTTGACGAGCCTAGCATGTACAGACATGGCCTCGGAACACGGAGGACCGAAAGGTCGAGCATGAGTCGTATAGAAGATACGATCAACATGGAGATGTTCACCGATCTTGACTAGTCCGTCTCACGTGATGATCGGACACGGCCTAGTTAACTCGGATCATGTTTCACTTAGATGACTAGAGGGATGTCTATCTGAGTGGGAGTTCATTAAATAATTTGATTATATGAACTTAATTATCATGAACTTAGTCTAAATCTTTACACTATGTCTTGTAGATCAAATGGCCCACGTTGTCCTCAATTTCAACGCGTTCCTAGAGAAAACCAAGCTGAAAGATGATGGCAGCAACTATACGGACTGGGTCCGGAACCTGAGGATCATCCTCATAGCAGCCAAGAAAGATTATGTCCTAGAAGAACCGCTAGGTGAAGCACCAATCCCAGAGAACCAAGACGTTATGAACGCTTGGCAGCAGCGTGCTGATGATTACTCCCTCGTTCAGTGCGGCATGCTTTACAGCTTAGAACCGGGTCTCCAAAAGCGTTTTGAGAAACATGGAGCATATGGGATGTTCGAGGAGCTGAAAATGGTTTTCCAAGCTCATGCCCGGGTCGAGAGATATGAAGTCTCCGACAAGTTCTTCAGCTGTAAAATGGAGGAGAATAGTTCTGTTAGTGAGCACATACTCAGAATGTCTGGATTGCACAACCGCTTGTCTCAGCTGGGAGTTAATCTCCCGGATGACGCGGTCATTGACAGAATCCTTCAGTCGCTTCCACCAAGCTACAAGAGCTTTGTGATGAACTTCAATATGCAAGGGATGGAAAAGACCATTCTTGAGGTATATTCAATGCTGAAATCAGCGGAGGTGGAAATCAGAAAAGAACATCAAGTGTTGATGGTGAATAAAACCACCAAGTTCAAAAAGGGCAAGGGTAAGAAGAACTTCAAGAAGGACGACAAGGGAGTTGCCGCGCCCGGTAAGCCAGTTGCCGGGAAGAAGTCAAAGAATGGACCCAAGCCTGAAACTGAGTGCTTTTATTGCAAGGGAAGTGGTCACTGGAAGCGGAACTGCCCCAAATACTTAGCGGACAAGAAGGCCGGCAACACCAAAGGTATATGTGATATACATGTAATTGATGTGTACCTTACCAGTACTCGTAGTAGCTCCTGGGTATTTGATACCCGTGCGGTTGCTCATATTTGTAACTCAAAACAGGAACTACGGAATAAACGGAGACTGGCGAAGGACGAGGTGACGATGCGCGTCGGGAATGGTTCCAAGGTCGATGTGATCGCCGTCGGCACGCTACCTCTGCATCTACCTACGGGATTAGTCTTAAACCTCAATAATTGTTATTTAGTGCCAGCTTTGAGCATGAACATTGTATCTGGATCTCATTTAATTCGAGATGGCTACTCATTTAAATCCGAGAATAATGGTTGTTCTATTTATATGAGAGATATGTTTTATGGTCATGCCCCGCTGGTTAATGGTTTATTCTTGATGAATCTCAAACGTGATGTTACACATATTCATAGTGTGAATACCAAAAGATGTAAAGTTGATAACGATAGTCCCACATACTTGTGGCACTGCCGCCTTGGTCACATTGGTGTCAAGCGCATGAAGAAGCTCCATGCAGATGGACTTTTGGAGTCTCTTGATTACGAATCATTTGACACGTGCGAACCATGCCTCATGGGTAAGATGACCAAGACTCCATTCTCCGGATCAATGGAGCGAGCAACCAACTTATTGGAAATTATACATACCGATGTGTGCGGTCCAATGAGTGTTGAGGCTCGCAGAGGATATCGTTATGTTCTCACTCTCACTGATGACTTAAGTAGATATGGGTATGTCTACCTAATGAAACACAAGTCTGAAACCTTTGAAAAGTTCAAGGAATTTCAGAGTGAGGTTGTGGATCGACGTGATAGGAAAATAAAATTCTTACGATCAGATCGTGGTGGAGAATATTTAAGTCACGAGTTTGGTACACACTTAAGGAAATGTGGAATAGTTTCACAACTCACGCCGCCTGGAACACCTCAGAGAAACGGTGTGTCCGAACGTCGTAATCGCACTCTATTGGATATGGTGCGATCTATGATGTCTCTTACCGATTTACCGCTCTCATTTTGGGGCTATGCTTTAGAGACTGCCGCATTCACTTTAAATAGGGCTCCGTCGAAATCCGTTGAGACGACACCGTATGAATTATGGTTTGGGAAGAAACCTAAGCTGTCGTTTCTAGAAGTTTGGGGATGCGATGCTTATGTCAAGAAACTTCAACCTGAAAAGCTCGAACCCAAGTCGGAAAAATGCGTCTTCATAGGATACCCTAAGGAAACTATTGGGTATACCTTCTACCTCAGATCCGAAGGCAAGATCTTTGTTGCCAAGAACGGGTCCTTTCTGGAGAAGGAGTTTCTCTCGAAAGAATTGAGTGGGAGGAAAGTGGAACTTGATGAGGTGATAGTCACCCCTTCCGAATCGGAAAGTAGCGCAGCGCGGGAAGATGTTCCTGTGGTGCCTACACCGACTGGGGAGGAAGTTAATGATGATGATCATGAAGCTTCGGATCAAGTTAATACTAAACTTCGTAGGTCCACAAGGACACGTTCCGCACCAGAGTGGTACGGCAACCCTGTCCTGGAAATCATGTTGTTAGACAACGGTGAACCTTCAAACTATGAAGAAGCGATGGCGGGCCCGGATTCCGACAAATGGCTAGAAGCCATGAAATCCGAGATAGGATCCATGTATGAAAACGAAGTATGGACTTTGACTGACTTGCCCGATGATCGGCGAGCCATAGAAAACAAATGCATCTTTAAGAAGAAGACGGACGCGGATGGTAATGTGACCATCTACAAAGCTCGACTTGTCGCTAAGGGTTATCGACAAGTTCAAGAGGTTGACTACGATGAGACTTTCTCACCCGTAGCGAAGCTGAAGTCCGTCCGAATCATGTTAGCAATTGCCGCATACTATGATTATGAGATATGGCAGATGGACGTCAAAACGGCATTCCTTAACGGCTTCCTTAAGGAAGAGTTGTATATGATGCAGCCGGAAGGTTTTGTCAATCCTAAGAATGCTAACAAAGTATGCAAGCTCCAACGCTCAATCTATGGGCTGGTGCAAGCATCTCGGAGTTGGAACATTCGCTTTGATGAGATGATCAAAGCGTTTGGGTTTACACAGACTTATGGAGAAGCCTGTGTTTACAAGAAAGTGAGTGGGAGCTCTATAGCATTTCTCATATTATATGTGGATGACATACTATTGATGGGAAATGATATAGAATTCTTGGAAAGTATAAAGGCCTATTTGAATAAGTGTTTTTCAATGAAGGACCTTGGAGAAGCTGCTTATATATTAGGCATCAAGATATATAGAGATAGATCAAGACGCCTCATTCGCCTTTCACAAAGTACATACCTTGACAAGATATTGAAGAAGTTCAATATGGATCAGTCCAAGAAGGGGTTCTTGCCTGTATTGCAAGGTGTGCAATTGAGCACGGCTCAATGCCCGACCACGGCAGAAGATATAGAAAAGATGAGTGTCATCCCCTATGCCTCGGCCATAGGGTCTATTATGTATGCCATGCTGTGTACCAGACTTGATGTAAACCTTGCCGTAAGTTTGGTAGGAAGGTACCAAAGTAATCCCGGCATGGAACACTGGACAGCGGTCAAGAATATCCTGAAGTACCTGAAGAGGACTAAGGATATGTTTCTCGTTTATGGAGGTGACGAAGAGCTCGTCGTAAAGGGTTACGTCGATGCTAGCTTCGACACAGATTTAGATGACTCGAAGTCACAAACCGGATACGTGTATATTTTGAATGGAGGAGCAGTAAGCTGGTGCAGTTGCAAGCAAAGCGTCGTGGCGGGATCTACATGTGAAGCGGAGTACATGGCAGCCTCGGAGGCAGCACAAGAAGCAGTCTGGATGAAGGAGTTCATTACCGACCTAGGGGGTGATTCCCAATGCGTCGGGCCCGATGACTCTCTTCTGTGACAACACTGGAGCTATTGCCCTTGCGAAGGAGCCCAGGTTTCACAGGAAGACCAGGCGTATCAAGCGCCGCTTCAACTCCATTCGTGAAAGTGTTCAAAATGGAGACATAGATATTTGTAAAGTACATACGGACCTGAATGTAGCAGATCCGTTGACTAAACCTCTCCCTAGGGCAAAACATGATCAACACCAGGACGCAATGGGTGTTCAATTCATCACAATGTAACTAGATTATTGACTCTAGTGCAAGTGGGAGACTGTTGGAAATATGCCCTAGAGGCAATAATAAATGGTTATTATTATATTTCTTTGTTCATGATAATTGTCTATTGTTCATGCTATAATTGTGTTATCCGGAAATCGTAATACATGTGTGAATACATAGACCACAACGTGTCCCTAGTAAGCCTCTAGTTGACTAGCTCGTTGATCAACAGATAGTCATGGTTTCCTGACTATGGACATTGGATGTCATTGATAACGGGATCACATCATTAGGAGAATGATGTGATGGACAAGACCCAATCCTAAGCATAGCATAAAAGATCGTGTAGTTTCGTTTGCTAGAGCTTTTCCAATGTCAAGTATCTTTTCCTTAGACCATGAGATCGTGCAACTCCCGGATACCGTAGGAGTGCTTTGGGTGCACCAAACGTCACAACGTAACTGGGTGACTATAAAGGTACACTACGGGTATCTCCGAAAGTGTCTGTTGGGTTGGCATGGATCGAGACTGGGATTTGTCACTCCGTATGACGGAGAGGTATCTCTGGGCCCACTCGGTAATGCATCATCATAATGAGCTCAATGTGACTAAGGCGTTAGTCATGGGATCATGCATTACGGTACGAGTAAAGAGACTTGCCGGTAACGAGATTGAACAAGGTATTGGGATACCGACGATCGAATCTCGGGCAAGTAACATACCGATTGACAAAGGGAATTGTATACGGGATTGACTGAATCCTCGACATCGTGGTTCATCCGATGAGATCATCGTGGAACATGTGGGAGCCAACATGGGTATCCAGATCCTGCTGTTGGTTATTGACCGGAGAGGCGTCTCGGTCATGTCTGCATGTCTCCCGAACCCGTAGGGTCTACACACTTAAGGTTCGGTGACGCTAGGGTTGTAGAGATATGAGTATGCGGAAACCCGAAAGTTGTCCGGAGTCCCGGATGAGATCCCGGACGTCACGAGGAGTTCCGGAATGGTCCGGAGGTGAAGAATTATATATAGGAAGTCCAGTTTCGGCCACCGGGAAAGTTTCGGGGGTTATCGGTATTGTACCGGGACCACCGGAAGGGTCCCGGGGGTCCACTGGGTGGGGCCACCTGTCCCGGAGGGCCCCATGGGCTGAAGTGGGAAGGGAACCAGCCCATAGTGGGCTGGGGCGCCCCCCATGGGCCTCCCCCCTGCGCCTAGGGTTAGAAACCCTAGGGTGGGGGGCGCCCCACTTGGCTTGGGGGGTAAGTTACCCCCCCTTGGCCGCCGCCCCCCCATCTAGATGGGACTTGGCCGGCACCCCCTCCCAGGGGGCCTATATAAAGGGGGGGAGGGAGGGCAGTAGGAGAACAGCCTTGGGCGCCTCCCTCCTCCCCTGCTACACCTCTCCCTCTCGTAGAAGCTCGGCGAAGCCCTGCCGAGACCCGCTACATCCACCACCACGCCGTCGCGCTGCTGGATCTCCATCAACCTCTCCTTCCCCCTTGCTGGATCAAGAAGGAGGAGACGTCGCTGCACCGTACGTGTGTTGAACGCGGAGGTGCCGTCCGTTCGGCACTCGGTCATCGGTGATTTGAATCACGGCGAGTACGACTCCGTCAACAACGTTCATTGGAACGCTTCCGCTCGCGATCTACAAGGGTATGTAGATGCACTCCTTTCCCCTCGTTGCTAGTATACTCCATAGATGGATCTTGGTGAGCGTAGGAAAATTTTAAAATTCTGCTACGATCTCCAACAGCCTCGGCAACGCTTCTAGGGTTTGGGGTGGCCTCGATGACAACACTCTTTTAACTTGGTAAATTTAGGTGGCCTCGACAACGCTTATAGGGTTTGGGCCGGACCGCCTCTCTCATGATTTTCCAACGTCCGGACCGACAAGGGATTGAACAAAATGACGACCATCAACCCCTCGGCGACCCTCGACCCTCTACACTAGTTCAAGACCCTCTACCCTAGTTCCTGACCCTCGCCCCCTCATGTCACATTTGTCTAGTGTCAAAGGATTCAACAAAACCATGTCTTCATCATTAGGCGAAAGTAACAGGCGCATGATGGTACGAAGCTCTCCAAATTTGTTTTGGAACGGAGTCCCAGATAGGATAATTCGCTTTTTGGTACAAAGTTCAGCAAGAGCCTTCCGAATATCGCTATTTGGAAGGCCTTTGCTGAAATTCATACCAAAAGGCGAATTATCCTATCCGGGACTCCGTTCCGGAACAACTTTGGAGAACTTCGTATCATCATGCCCGGGTTACTTTCGGCTAATGATGAAGCCATGGATTTCTTCAATACTTTGACACAAGGCAACCTGTCGACCCCTCGGCGATCCTCGACCCTCGAACCCTCGGCGACCCTCGACCCCTCGGCGTTCCTAGACCCTCGACCCCTCGGCGACCCTCGACCCTTGACCCCTCGGTGACCCTCGACCCTCTACCCTAGTTCACGACCCTCGACCGCTCGGCGATCCACGATCCACGACCCTCTACCCTAGTTCCCGACCCTCGACCCCCTCATGTCACGTTTGTCTAGTGTCAAAGGATTCAACAAAACCATGTCTTCATCATTAGGCGAAAGTAATAGGCGCATGATGGTACGAAGCTCTCCAAAGTTATTTTGGAACGGAATCCCAGATAGGATAATTCGCTTTTTGGTACAAAGTTCAGCAAGAGCCTTCCGAATATCGCTATTTGGAAGGCCTTTGCTGAAATTCATACCAAAAGGCGAATTATCCTATCCAGGACTCCGTTCCAAAATAACTTTGGAGAACTTCGTACCATCATGCCCCGGTTACTTCCAGCTAATGATGAAGCCATGGATTTCTTCAATACTTTGACACAAGGCAACCTCTCGACCCCTCGGCGTTCCTCAACCCCTCGACGACCCTCGACCTTCGAACCCTCGGCGACCCTCGACCCTCTACCCTAGTTCTCGACCCTCGACCCCTCGGCGATCCTTGACACCCTCGTTCCCGATAAAAATTAAGAAGAGGAAGAAGAAAAAAAAGAGGAGAAGAAGAAAAAAAAGGAGAAGAAGAAGGAATAGAGGAGAAGAAGAAAAAAAAGGTATCTATTTTTTCTTCTTGTCCTCTATTCCTTCTTCTTTTGTTCTTTTTATTTTCTTCTTCTTCCTCTTCTTATTTTTTTCTCCTCTTCTTCCTCTCCTCCTCTTCTCTTCTTCTTCTCCTTCTTTATCTTCTTATTTTTTTTCTCCTCTTCTTCTCTTTTTTCTCCCCTTTTTCCTCTCCTTTTTCTTCCCTTCTTCCTTCTTCCTAGATAAAACTTTTCTAAAAATGTAACTTTTGCCGCTCATGTCGAAGTTATCGGGGAGGGGGTATATCGACCTCCCCATGTCGAAGTTATCGGGGAGGGGGTATATCGACCCCCGGCCCCCCTCATGTCGAAGTTATCAAGGAGGGGGTATATCGACCCCCACCCCCTCATGTCGAAGTTATCGGGGAGGGGGTATATCGACCCCCCCTCATGTCGAAGTTATCAGGGAGGGGGTATATCGACCACCACCCCCCTCATCATGCATATATAGCCACATACATATAAATCTAATAAAAATTTAATCTAAAAAAACATGCTCTGAATAAAAAAATTAATCTAATAAAATATTAATCTAATAAAAAACATGCTCTGAACATACATATATACATTATATATATACATATGAACAAAAATTTAATCTAATAAAAATAAAAAAATAGAGCCGGGGCGGCGCGGCGGCTCACAACGGGGGCGGCTGGCGACGGCGACGACGACGGTGACGGCGGCAAGGGCGTCGGCGCGCGGGGGCGGGCCGTGGGCAGGGGCTCGGGCGCGGGGCAGGGGCCGGCACGGCGACGGTGTGGTCGGGGGCAGGGGCGGCGCGACGACGGGCGCGGGCGACGGCGACGACGAGCGCGGGCGACGGCGACGACGGGCGCGGGCGACGGCGTGGTCGTGGGCAGGGCGGCGCGACGACGGGCGCGGGCGATGGCGACGGCGACAACGGGCGCGGGCGACAGCGACGACGACGAGGAGCGGGGCGTCGGCGTCGGGGAGAATGAGAAACTGCTGAAATTTTCCAAAGTGTTGGCTTATATAGCCAGCCCTCTAGTCCCGATTCGTGGCACAAACCAGGACGAATGCCCCCTTTGGTCCCGGTTGGTGCCACCAACCGGGACCAAAGGTCTCTTTTCAGCAGCCCAAAGGGCGGGAAGCAGAGGCCTTTAGTCCTGGTTGGTGGCACCAACCGGGACTAAAGGGGGGCATTGGTCTCGGTTGGTGCCAACCGGGACTAAAGGGGGGCATTGGTCCCGGTTGGTGCCACGAACCGGTACCAATGCCACCCTTTAGTCCCGGTTGGTGCTACCAACCGGGACCAAAGGCCTTGTGCTGCCCACGGCCAAATGTTTAGTCCCACCTCGCTAGTTGAGAGGAGCTCGGAGTAGTTTATAAGCCCCACTACGGCTGCCCTCTCGAGCTCCTCTCAAATGCAGGCTTACTGGGCCTAATCACACACTATGCTGCCTGTGGGCCTACTGGACCTTCTGCGGGCCTGAATCCTGGCCCATGGTTGGGTTTCTAGTCGTATTCAGGCCGTGGTGGCCTAGTAGGTGGCATTTTTTTTAGTTTTTCCCATATTTTTGTTTTCTTTTTTGCTTTATTTATTTTGTTTTGTTTCTACATACAACAAAATACTTACTGTTGCTATTTTTATTATTTTATTAAATTTTAATTTAATTTAATTTATTAAATTTTATTTTGTTTCTACTTATTTATTAAAGTTTATTTTGTTTTTTACTTATTTATTTTATTTTGTTTCTACTTATTTATTTTATTTTCTTTTTTGCTTTTTTATTTATTTTATGAAAATTCTTTTTTGCTTATAATGTTTTGAATAGAAAATACTTTGATAATTTTAGTTGCATAAAATTTATATAATTTTAGTTTCAATAATACTAGAGGTTTATAAAAGCTTTTTCGTTGATTCCTTTTGCTATTAGAGTTTCATTAAAATTTTCTAGTTCATTCTTTTTGCTATTAGAGTTTCATTAAAATTTTCTAGTTCATTCTTTTAGTTTATTATTTTTGCTATTAGAGTTTCATAAAAGTTTTCCAGATCATCTTTTTTATATTAGTTCATTATTTGAGCTAAATGATCCTGAAATTGAAAAGCACTTCAGATGAACTCTGAAGAGGTTGAAAATTGGCATGATATCATCATTTCACCCATATAGCATGTACTAAAAAGTTGAGAGGGTTACGCAAAAACTGGATGCTCTTCCTGTACAAAATGGACAATCTCTTTCGAAGTATCAGGGTTTCGGACGAAAACTCATATGTTACAATGGGATTTCATTTTTTTGAACATATTTGAACTCCAGACTTTTTGTGTGTTCAAAATGAACCATTCAAAGCCACATCATCAATTTTCAACCCTTTCTGACTTCATCTGTTATATTTCATGCATTTACTGAATTTTTTGAGCTAAATGACCCTGAAATTGAAAAGCACTTCAGATGAACTCTGAAGAGGTTGAAAATTGGCATGGTATCATCATTTCACCCACATAGCATGTGCTAAAAAGTTGAGAGGGTTACGGCAAAAACTGGATGCACTTCGTGTACAAAATGGACAATCTCTTTCGAAGTATGAGGGTTTCGGACGAAAACTCATCTGTTACAAAGGGATTTCATTTTTTTGAACTTATTTGAACTCCAGACTTTTTGTGTGTTCAAAATGAACCATTCAAAGCCACATCATCAATTTTCAACCCTTTCTGCCTTCATCTGTTATATTTCATGCATTTACTGAATTTTTTGAACTAAATGGCCTTGAAATTGAAAAGCACTTTAGATGAACTCTAAAGAGGTTGAAAATTGGCATGGTATCATCATTTCACCCACATAGCATGTGCTAAAAAGTTGAGAGGGTTACGGCAAAAACTGGATGCACTTCGTGTACAAAATGGACAAATCCTCGTACGCACCGCGGTAGAGGATGCAGTCATTAGGGCATGCATGTATCTTCTGCACCTCTAATCCTAGAGGGCATACGACCTTCTTTGCTGCATACGTAATGTCGGGCAATTCGTTATCCTTTGGAAGCTTCTTCTTCAATATTTTCAGTAGCTTCTCAAATCCTTTGTTAGGCATAGCATTCTCTGCCTTCCACTGCAGCAATTCCGGTATGGTACCGAGCTTTGTGTTGCCATCTTCGCAATTGGGGTACAACCCTTTTTTGTGATCCTCTAACATGCGATCGAACTTCAGCTTCTCCTTTTCACTTTCGCACTGTCTCCTTGCATCAACAATGACCCGACGGGGATCATCATCGGGCACATCCTCTGGTTCCTCTTGATCTTCATCAGCTTCCCCCGTTGCAGCATCACCGGATTCAGGGGGCACATAGTTGTCATCGTCCTCTTCTTCTTCGCTGTCTTCCATCATAACCCCTATTTCTCCGTGCTTGGTCCAAACATTATAGTGTGGCATGAAACCCTTATAAAGTAGGTGGCTGTGAATGGTTTCCGAGTCAGAGTAAGACTTTGTATTCCCACATATAGGGCATGGACAACACATAAAACTATTCTGCTTGTTTGCCTCAGCCACTTCGAGAAAATTATGCACGCCCTTAATGTACTCGGAGGTGTGTCTATCACCGTACATCCATTGTCGGTTCATCTGCATGCATTATATATAATTAAGTGTGTCAAAAACCATTACATAACATCATGAATAGATAAGTGACCAAATTAATAGAAGTTCATCATCACATTAAAACCAAAGTACATACATAGTTCTCATTGAACAACATATAGCTCTCTAGAGCATCTAATTAAGCCATACATTAAAACTATGTAAAACATTTCAATGCAACAACAAATGCGATCATAATCGCAACCAAGTTAACAATTGATCCAACGGCATAATGATACCAAGCCTCAGTATGAATGGCATATTTTCTAATCTTTCTAATCTTCAAGCGCATTGCATCCATCTTGATCTTGTGATCATCGACGACATCCGCAACATGCAACTCCAATATCATCTTCTCCTCCTTAATTTTTTTTATTTTTTCCTTCAAGTAATTGTTTTCTTCTTCAACTAAATTTAACCTCTCGACAATAGGGTCGGTTGGAATTTCCGGTTCACATACGTCCTAGATAAATAAAATCTATGTCACGTTGGTCGACATAATTGTCAGAAACAATAAATGAACCAAATAGTTATAAAAGTTAATATATACCACATCTGAATCGTAGACAGGACGAGGGCCGACTGGGGCGGATACCAAAACCATTGCACTATATAATAACAAGCAATAATAAAAGTAAGAAAATCAGACAAGTATCTATCTAATCATACAAGTAAGAATTTTTTCCTTTCAGAAAGAAGATAAGAACAAGAGGCTCACTACATTGGTGCCGGCGACGAGATCGGCACGGGCGATCGATGGCGGTGAAGACAGGGACGGGACGTGACGGACCGCTAAACCTAGACAAATCTTGAGGAAAATGGAGCTTGGAGGTCGAGTTTGGAGAGCAGAAAGACTAATTAGTGTGGCTCGGGCATTTCATCGAACACCTCATGTGCATAGGAGGTGAGCTAGAGCATCAAAAAGCCCTCCCCTCGCCGGCCAGAAAAGCAGAGCAGTGGAGTGCTCTGCTCGCGGGCGAGGGGGTATATATAGGCACCTCATTGGTCCCGGTTCGTGGCTGGAACCGGGACTAAAGGCCACCCTTTGGTCCCGGTTCCAGCCACGAACCGGGACCAATGGATGTGGGCCAGGAGCGATGCCCATTTGTCCCGGTTCGTGCCTTGAACCGGGACCAAAGGGTCCAGACGAACTGGGACCAATGCCCCACGAGGTCCGGCCGGCCCCCTGGGCGCACGAACCAGGACGTATGCCCCCCATGGGTCCCGGTTCGTGACTGAACCGGGACTAATGGGCTGGCCAGGCCCGAACCAAAGCCCTGTTTTCTACTAGTGCTGGCAGCCCCGATCGAACTGCACCGTTCCGCTTCTCCCGCGCACGCGATCGTGCAATCCTTTTTTTCCTCTTCGGCGAAACCGCACCTCCCACGCGCGAGATCGTGTTTTTCCTCTCTGGGCGAAAAAATTAGCGTTAAGTGGGGTTCGATCCCTCGACCAACAGGTTCGCATGTAGGCTGAGTACCACTGGGATAACTTCATTCACATGTGCACAAATAGATTAGCTAAGTATTCAGGCTGTGAGAGTTCAGATGGATCCAAACCAAGATTGATCCATTTCGTGCTCGCATAAATAGAAAAGCTTGGGCACTCGCTAAATTAACCGGCACTTCTATAAACAAGTGACTAGTGTTCAAAATTTGCTGCTACTATATATATCGGCATCACAATTTCCCTACATCTCAACTTCCGCACTTCTATATCTATTTTAGCTGATGATGATAACTTTGACCCGAATGAAATTATTGTTGAAACATTCCCCTGGTAACCTCTGTGTAAACTTGGTAACATATGAACACACACACACCATGGTAAGTTTGACAAGGGAAAAAGTTGTTGAATTTTACCACGGTAACTTCTATGTCCATAACATGGAAACTTAAGCTCTGAGGATCTGATAACTCACGTACAAACACAATGATAACTTTTTGACCTAAGGAAAAGAATTGGTGAAACATACTCTTGTAATTTTTGTGTAAAAACTCTGGTAATATACGCACCGCGGTGTTGGTAACTTATGTACAAACATCATGGTAAACTTTGACCCGAGAAAAAAAATTGTTAAAAACATACCCCGGTAATTTCTACGTAAATAGCATGGTAATATATCCGTTGCAAACCTAATAACTTAGGTACAAACACCACAGTATCTTTTACCTAGGGAAGCCAACTTACAAGCATGCCTGCACCTCCGCGCCCCTCTTGACCACCTAGCTGGCATCACCACCGCCGGCGTGCGACAACAACATTGGCAGGAGCAGGAAGAGACTTCACTGCAAGGTTCCATTGCCTAGTAGGCTCACGAAATGTTCGATGAAGTGTGTCTTGTTCTTCCTGGTGTGGATAGTAGTTGTGGTCGAAAATGACATGTAACTTTGGACCAAATAAGGGTTTTAAAGCAGCGTAGGCTTGATAATTTGCATATAAACATCATGATGCCTTTTTGACTCAGGGTAAACAAATATTTGAAAATATACCTATGATAATTTTTGTGTAATAACATGGTAATATACGCATTGTAGACTTGATAACTTATGTCCAAAACATCACGATAATTTTTGACCTGGAAAAAATACCGTTGAAACAATACTCTGGTAATTTTTATGTAAAAAACATGGTTTATAAGCAACCCAGATCGACCTGATAACTTACAAACAAAATCATGTTCATTTTTTGACCCGAGACTTTTTTGTTCGAAACATGCCGGTAATTTCTATGTAAATAACATGGTGATATAAACTCCAATAACCGATATACAAACATGGTAACTTTTTGTTGAAAAACACATTGTCGCTAGCTTATGTGTAAATAGTATGCAATATACCTCCCTCGTACTCGATAATTTACGAACAAAACACCGTGGTAACATTAACCAAGGGATGAAAAAGATGTTCAAAACTATACTCACGATAACTTTTCTAAAAATAGCATGCTAATATACGAACCATTCACCTGCTAATTTGCGTATAAACAACGCGGTAAATTTGACGAAGAGTGGAACAGTTGTTGAAAAACATACCCTGATAATTTTTATGTAAAAAGCATGATCATATAAGAATTCCATACTGATAACTTAAGTAGAAACACCGTCGTGACATATTTGACCAAGGAGGAAAAAGTTGCTGAAAAATATAGCACGGTAACTTCTATGTAAATAGCATGATAATATAAGAATTACATACCTGGTAACTTAAGTACAAACACCGCGGTAACATTTTTGACCAAGGAGGAAAAAGTTGTTGAAAAGTATAGCACGGTAATTCCTATGTAAATTGCATGGTAATATAAGAATTTCTATGTACAAACACTGCGGTAACATTTTTGACCAAGGAGGAAAAAGTTGCTAAAAAATATAGCACGTTAACTTAAGTACAAACAGCACGGTAACATTTTTTAACAAGGAGAAAAAAGTTCCGGGAAAATATAGCACGGTAATTTCTATGTAAATAGCATGGTAACATACGAACCTCATACCTGACAAATTAAGTACAAACACCGCGGTAACATTTGACCAAGAGGGAAAAAATAGTTGAAATACATACTCTTTTTTTGCGGGAATCATAGGGTATTTATTCCAAGGTTACAGAATTACAATCTTCAGCGACTAGCTCACTAACACACGTAGGGGGGTGGTTTAGCCAGCACGCAGTGCTATCCCCATTCCGTCCAAATGTCAATAAAAAATGTGCAACTCTATTCTGAAAGCGAGAAATTTTTATTGGAACAACTACCCTATCATTCATGGAACGTTTAATCTCAGTAATCAAATGACCATATGCCGATCTGTCCAGGGAATCATCCGTGAGCGCTTTAAGAGCAACTACGCAATTGGACTGAAGTTGTATCGGTAAGCTTGATCTTTCAAGTGCCAAGGAGCGCCCTTCCATCATTGCTTGGATTTCAGTTTCTAAAGCATCATTGCAATGGAAGAGTCTTCTATATGCTGCGAAGATCATCTTGCCATTATTATCTCGTAAAACCATCCCCGTGCCAGCCTTGCCATCATGTGCGGCATAGGAACCATCGACCGATAAGGCGACCCAACCCTGAGTTGGGTCCGGCCATGGTATGTTTGCACGAATAGCAGCCTCAGACGCCAGATTATTCGTCACCACATCCAGGACCATCGGAGATATTTCTTTAATAATTTCTTCTATGCTGGATGAAATTTGGCAGTACGAATTATAGTAGCTACTCACAAAACAGCATGATATCTCCACACTCGGTATAGATTTGCCATGTGAAAGTTCATTACGGAGATGCCATGTGCGCCATAGCACCATGATGATCATATCCCTGATTTGTGGCTGCCAGAAAATGGAGAAACCATTCGTCACATGTACAAGTGATATCAATACGGTTGGGGAGAGGCCATTGCTTTTGCATCGTATCCCAAAAAGCTGATGCATTTGGACAAACCAATAGAGCATGAAAAGATGACTCTCTTTCCCTCCCACACAAAGGGCAATTGCCATGAGTACCCAGATGGTGTCGGTGTTTCTTTAAGTTGGTAACTAGGGACCCAGAAGCTACCTGCCATGCAAACATTCTCATCTTAGGTGGAACTGAAGCTTTCCAGACAAGGTTCCAAATCGCTCGATCCCCTGTTGGGCTAGAGCTTGACGCACCAGGAGAAAACTGCTCTGTATGTACAGCCATTGCTAGGTGGTATGCAGTTTTTACTGTAAAGAATCCTGACCTATCAAGTGGCCATGAAATATAGACTTCCTGTTGCCGCGTCGACGTACGAATCTTCAAGATGGCATCAATATCGGCTTGACAAAAAAACTGCTGCAGCAGATCCACCTTCCAAGCACCATTAGCTTGTAGGAATTCAGCAACCCTATTGACCCGGCAGTTCCCTTTCGGGAGCAGAGGAGTATACGGTGCACCACGAAGTACCCATGGATCACGCCAAACCCGAATATTTTCCCCATTGCCAACTCGCTACAACATTCCTCTTTTCACTAGCTCCAACCCATGTTCGATGCCTTTCCAAATCGGTGACAAATTGGTCGGAAATACCATGTCTACCAAGACCCCATTTGGATAATATTTGGCTCGAAGCAGTCTCGCGCACAAATATTCAGGTTGCACTAAAAGTCTCCAAGCCTCCTTAGCCAGCAAGGCTTGGTTATATGCTCTCATATCCCTAAAGCCAATGCCACCCTTGGACTTTGGTAAGATCATCTTATCCCATGTTGTCCAAGCCATTTTCTTCTTTTCATTTTCTACTTCCCACCAATACTGCCTTATCATTTTTGTCAACTCATCATAGACCGAAAAAGGTAATTTCAAGACACTCATGACATAGGTGGGAATGGCTTGAGCCACTGATTTTATCAACACTTCCTTACTTGCGAATGAGGAATATCTCTCGCTCCAGTCCACAAGTCTCTTAGTCAATCTAGCTTGCAAAGATTCAAATCTGCCTTTATGCATTCTCCCTTCCGGAACTGGCATTCATCATATTTAGAGCTCTAAAAATGGGGCAGATTCCTTTTGTGCCTATAAGTTGGATCTCTCCAAGGCTTATGATCGTGTTGATTGGGACTTCTTGGAGCAAGCCTTATTAAGGTGGGGTTTCTCTCCCCACTGGATATCCAAGGTAATGGAGTGTGTTCGTTCTGTCAAATACTCGGTGAAATTTAATGGGCATCTTCTGGAACAATTTACTCCTTCCCGCGGGCTTCGTCAAGGTGACCCGTTATCACCTTTTTTATTCCTTTTCGTAGGTGATGCCTTATCTGCTCTATTACATAATGTTGTACAAGACAGAGGCTTGGAGGAGGCTTGGAGGCGGTTAAAATTTGTCGGAGGGCACCCGCTATTTCACATTTATTGTTTGCGGATGACTCCCTTCTCTTTTTTCGAGCTAATCAGGACCAAGCGGCGATACTCAAGGATGTATTGAACACTTATGCTACAGCGACGGGTCAACTCATAAATCCCTCAAAGTGCTCCATCCTATTTGCTGAAAATTGTCCAGGCCCTATATCTCAAGCTGTAAAGTTGAAATACATACTCAGACAACTACTATGTAAACAATATGGTAATATGCAAACCTCATATCAGATAACTTAAGTACAAACACTGTGGTGATTTGCATCTGAAAAAGGGAGGGAAGAGGACGCCCGAGTTTGTGAACCATCTAAACCGGTGTAAACGTCCAGAAAAAAGTTCCAAATCCTAGACAAGTGAGTCTCTCTGTTTGAATTTTCAGTTTCATTCGATCTCATCTCAAGAAGGTACAAGTAGTGTGTAAGTTGAAAGAAATCAATAATGTGACGTAGCCCAGTTGGTTGTTGTTGCTAAATATGTTGGGTAGGTTGTGGGTTTGATTCCCCTCCATTGCATTTTTTTTGTTTTTTTTCAAACTGCAAGCGCACAATCGGGATGGGCCTGGGTGGCCCAGAAAATCGGGAGAAGGGAGGGGTTCGTGCGGGGGATCGGGATGGCCTAGAAAATCTGGAGAAGAAGGGATGGGTTTCGTGCGGCACGAGGGGGGTGTGGTGGTTTTGGCAATCTGGCACACAGTTGCCAGTTATCACGGTCCAAACTTAAAACTTGTTGTGCCCTTGTGCGGGATCCAACGACTTTGGGGATCTTGAGCAATCGGGAGGCCACCACGGTTGGGCAGGTACCATATTTGTATTTGTAAATTAAACCCGGACATCTTTCAATTTTCATTTCTCATTTTAGTTTAGATGTGGATGTTTAGGATACAAATAGACATTTCTCATATACCAACATCAGATATTTCAGATTATCCACTGCCACTTCATCTGTATCCTAAACATGCAACACTTCATCTATTAGGCTATAGACTTATCTTGCTTTGATATGTGTGATGTTACTCATACTAGTAGTAACTAGCTATGTTACCACATGCCTCTTTTTCTTCATTTATTACTTACCACATTATCTATTTTATCTAGATATGTGTGATGTTACTATCTACTAGTAGACTGCCCGTGCGTTGCCACGGTCATTTAAAAAAATTACCGGTTGCATATATAAGCATAAGCACTTAAAATTTCACATGTATAGAAAAAATACCCACAACAATTCTTGCACGCAACTGTATGTGGCAGTATCACTAAAGTGGCTGTCCTGACCTCCTAGGCTATGGGGCGAGGAGTTGGCAGCATCAACTCCAAATAAGATGTCAGCAAAATCATTATGGTCATCGTCCTCGATCGATGATAACATTGACTCAGTGGTCACTCCTCCTGTGTGCCTTCTTCCCCATGGTTGGACTTTCTCAAATAGCTTGATCTTCTTCCTCCAATCTAACAATGATGCATGTTGGCACGCTTCAGGCCGACTGGACATATATTTAACCCGTGCGAGACATACATGGGATCTTGAAGGGCATCCATGGCGCTTGTGTCAATGAAGAAGAGGAGGTTGGCCTTGTCATAGTGGTCGTTGGCATTGAATCAGTCGATGCGCTCGAACCACTGTGGTGATGACACATACGTAGCAGGCGTGATCTCCACCACAGCCGAGCATATAACGCATCCCTTCTCAAGAGTCACCTAGTTGTGCACATAGTGATCGGAGGAATCTAAACCATGCCAGTAATAGCACACTACCGTCCATCGCCTCAAACACTGCCGCCACAAGGCTGAAGCATAGTGCCGCCACCGATAGCTCCAGTTGGAGCACACCCAACCGATTAACCTCCTTCCTCCCCCACAACGTAGTACCCACTGCCGTCATGCTCTCAGTTACAAAGCGATGATGCAATCATTTTCCCTGTTGTCTCTTCCTCCTCCAATTCCGCTAACACCTTCGGTTCCCCCGGCCTCGTCCCCATGGACGACGGCGCAGAGTAAATCTCCGAAGAGGCAGTTGTTGCCTTCTCCGCCAGCACTTTACCTTCACTATGGACAGCATCAATGGGTGAGGGAGGTCGGCGCCCATGAGCTCATGTTTCTGTAGGGCCTCGCGAGCGTGTCCCCATCCTCCACTACGACCTCCACACCTGCCTCCCGCACCATGCTCTTCATCCCTAGCCATGCCCAATCTTGATCAGGATGTATGACATATACTGTCTACGTAAACATCTAACACGCACCTTCCATGCAGACATAATAATTATGCTATTCTTCTCCTGCCCCAAAGTTGCAGAAGTGGAGTAAGTGAGTGCTCGTGTTTCCGATCCCCGCTGATCTAGCCAAGGATGGCCCGAAGGAGATGGAGGACAGATGCAACCGCTGGGTGGTTGAGGGAGAGGGAGGTGCCGCTGACAATGGCGGTCTTCTAGGTTTACGCCATGATGGAGGGGTTGCTCTCTCATGTGGGGGAGAGGTGAGAGAGAGAGAGGTGACCGACTAACATGTAAAAAAACCATGGATGTCCTTAAACATCAGGTTGTGCCAAATGTCACATCCATAAGAACTCTAAATTGAACCTAGACCTGAAATAATATTGACAGTACACCAAACTGCACTTGAGAATTCCAAACTGAAGATTTATATCTAGCATATCATATGTCATGTATCTGTTCTATTCCATATTCCAAAATGCAGGAACACGCTGCAACTCTGCAGCACACGACGCCATGTATATGTTCTATTAGGCTCCATTGCCATTTACTCTTTACATGGCCTTCCGTTCACCAATAAATAAACTGTGCTCAGAGGAACTCAATTCCTTTTAATTCACAGTAAAGCTTGCGATACTGAGAGAAAAAAAAGCAAGCAAGCAAGCAGCGACCTTAATTTATTATTAGTAGGACCTTAATCTGGCGCTTACAAGCTTTCATACTACGACAAAACAATTCAGCGAGCATGTTGTAGGCACAAAAGCAAGCAAACGGCCAGCTTAATTGAACAGTAGGACCTTGATCGCTTAGACTTGTTTTATTGCAGCCGGAAGACACAAGACCAATTACCTACAGGCTGCAGGTCCGTTGTTGCAGAGACATTTACAGCTCTCTTCAACATCATTTACAGATTTGTAGCTCGCGACATTGTCCTCATTTACAAAGTTCTCTCTTGAACATCAGAAACATTGTCTGCAAAAGTTCATCATGAGCTTCTTTAACTTTAGCAAGTCTATTGAAGCTTGACCATGGATGCCTCATTCAGCATATGTTCCGGGCTTCCGGCATGACCACCAATACCCCTAGATGGACAACTAAGCTACGCAAAAATAGCATATGAATAAGAGATTACCAAGTGTTTTCTCGCTCGACTCGAAAACATATCAAGCAATTTTTGTTCAAAGTAGGTATACCCTCTTTTTTGTAAAAAAAGGGGCAGACACCTTCATGTCTAATAAAAACTTCTATAGCAAATCAATCGAATCAATCAGGCTTCTCTTAACATGCTTATATGCATGATAGTATATTCCAAATTGGAACTAAAACCGACTTCAATATACGCAAGTGTTCAGTAAACTACATCTTTGCCGAATTACTCAATATACACAAGGATTGAGAGATCATCATGCAACGTAAATGGTGCACTGAAACAAGATTTGTGGATATCTGGTTAGGAGCATGAACTGCTAATCCTTACTTTGCAAATATAGTCTGGTTACAACGTCTCAATATACTTGATAAGCAGTGTGAGAAGTATATAAAAAAAGATGCATGCCCATTGAAAACTTCGAGTCTTCTGAAATCACAATTTCCACCCTTGTTTTCCTAGATATCTGCTTAAAGTAAAATGACATTATATACACTTGCGTGTATTTTTTTGCTCGTGATCTTTCTATATGCCAGTGTTTTATGCAACTACATATCTAAGGGGAAAGGCATTCCTAGCACCGCGTAGGAATACCATACATTTTGAAGTAGCCACTATTCACTACTGGTTGTTGTAATCTATGTTGCTACGTTAGGTCAGCAGTTATAAACATGGGAATGATAGACTACAAGTTCAGTACAAGGGTGATCTAAATATAGTTATGTTACAGCTTAGTCGCAACTGACTGGGTTAAGCATCTCCGACAGTTCTAGCGCAAGAAGAAAAATACCTACAAGGGCTACAAGGGCAATACAGTTTTCAGAAAATAAACATCGTACTGGCTAAATAAATGGCGATATAGTTTTCAGAAAAGTGAAATATACAAGATTCACCTTATGCTTGGAAAGAGGCTTTCCAATCATCTTTATCGGTCACCAAACACCATCATAAGTCTTGCATTTGAGTGCATATCAATCTTCACCAATGACTACAATGCCACATGATGCTTGTGCTTCTTCTACAGTGGACCATCCGTTCTAAAAAACATATTTGATTTATCAGTGGAATTGATTTGAACGTGCAAAAGTAATAATAATAATAAGCATATATGAGTTTCATACTATACTTATTTATTACTACAGGGAGGTAGCACTGCAGTGTTTTTAAGATATGCACAAATTTAGGAGCTTGGAGCTGATTCAATTCAACCAAATTGCCATTTCCCAGTTCTCATCTGGACAGACTGCAAAAAGGAAAACTGCGCAATAGAGGCTAGAGAACATACACCTGGTTCATGTAATTCACAGGAAGTGCTCAGTGATGCAATACCAAAATTTAATCTAATGAACGCACTTATCTCCGAACCTGATAAGGACAAGAATAGGCGCCCAAGACATACATATATATACATCAAACTTTCATTGCTTAGATAGATCTATCAAAAACAACAACCTCATACCAGCAAGTTCGAAGAGAATTTTCTTCAAACAGGTTGTGGGCAATGTTAAATATACTCCACTATATCTACTGAAATCCAAATGTACAGCTTGGCTGGTGAGCTTACATATCAGGTACGAGCTTCTGATAGAAAGTAGAAATCAAGGATTCTGAGTCTTTTTCCATTTGCCAACACAAACAATCTAAAAAAATTAACAAGAAAAAATGCAAAGAGGAAAAAGAGGGCACCTTCTGTGCGAAAATATGAAGGATTAATGGATTGTGTGCCCAGCCACAAACATCCACGCAAATAAGCTGCCTCAAAGTCTTGTAGACTCATATGGTCATGCCATCACGATTGGAACAGCGATGCGTCCGAGGAAACACCAGCCGGCGAGCCTGCTAACCCTCGTCGATCCATCTGCATCAGCACCGCGATCGGACCAAGGAGCCGCCGCGCCTGGCAGGGAAGGCCACGCCGATGCCATGGTAGGGATGGCTGTGCCTGACTTCTATACAAATCACTTATTATATTATTTGACTCTAACTTCTATAACCTGTATGAATCCGCTTTAAAATCCTTTCTAAATTGGACAGACTTACACCAGAATGAGCTATACAAATGTTGTGATGAATGTGCTATTAGTGATACCTGGTAGGAGGCATCATTAGTCGAAAGACATGAAAGTGTCACATGTATACTAACAGATATGGTGTACATTTCCTTGTTTGAATATTCCCGCTCCACTCTAAATATGCTTGAATGAATTATGTGGCAAGCTACTAAAGGAAAACAATAATTATCTCCGTGGGCTTACTCTCCTTGAGCCATTGATTTCTCATTTTGTCAAAAAGCATCTTGATCTAATCCCACTTCCCTAAGCACATATAACAATTCTGGTCTATTTTTACTCTAGCCCATTTATGAACTACACCAAAGATGTGGAATAGAACCTTTAGTCTGCCAATCCATGAATGATGTGTGTAGAAAGGGTGGTGCACTGGCTTTGTGCAAAAAACTTTCGTTCACAATTTACTAAAATCTAAATGAGTAAATCAAATCATGTACCACAGATTCTTTAGTTTTTGAAACTTCCTATACAAAATTAGATCGATGGATATCATAATTCAGTATACTTCTATGGATTGCAGACCACAGAGTTGCTACCTTATAATCAGAGTACCATAACCACAAAAGTATATGAGGAGGAATGTAAAGAAGACATAATTGTTTATTGTTCATCGGCGTATAAAGGATTTGCGTGTATCAATAGAAACTGTCGTGAATGTAAACATGGCAGGGAGGTTGGACTCCGTCCAAAAAAGTTCATCTAAAAAATGGAGAGAAGACTTTTAAGCCATGGACACTCATAGGTGTATGTGGCAGTATAGCTAAGTGTAGCTAAGTGTCCGTGCGTTCAAGAATAGATATTTCAGAAAGTCTATAAAACATGTGTGCTAGACTAAAATAACGAATTGAAATTGTAGTCGTCAAGACTAAGCTGCAATGATTTTTCTTGTGAAGTTGTCTACAACCTTTTGTATCACAGAACAAAACCTAATGGACTCGCTCATCATTGGTTTTATAAGAGAAAAAATGTACTTCAGATAGTTCCACACTGTTGCACAGAGTTATCTAAATGCGGTATATCAGCTCTACTTGATCTCTGTAGGAAATATACCATAATATATTTTCTATAATTATATTATGACATCACTAAGTTGTTCAACAGTATAATTAAAATCAAAATTAACAAACGAGTCATTGAACAATCTCAATGTAACAATCACAATGTAGCAGGTTCAATTAAGCCACTCCTTACCTCGCCATGAAGTAGTCATGTTTTCCTTTCCTCTTTGAAGTGCCAGAGTTGCAGCCTCGATTCTACCGCATGGGCCGTTGTTGAACTGAATAGTCAGTTAGCAAGTAAAGAAACCTTAGATGCACCGCCTTAGTAGAAGAACAGCAAGTCATCATCTAGAAAGGAATGGCAGGTTAACATCTAAATAAAGGACTGACATGAACATCGAGCTCTAGTCAGGTTAACAAAATCACAAACTTTTGTGTAGATTTCATAGCAATTATGAGCTCAGAACTTCCATGGGTTCAACCAGTACCACCGGCGCACCTGCACCCTCGCACAAACTCTCCTTCTACCCCCTATAAAATCTATAAAAGAACAAATACTAACATTAGAACATGAAAATGCAGAAACTTACAAGATTCACAAGAAATAGCTTACTTACTACCTATTGCAAAATCGCTTCCCGACCCTAGTGCAAGAGAAATGCCCCAGCCACACGCCCCCATGTTCCTCCTTGCTGCCCTCCTCTTCTCTGCTCAAAGTAATTACTTTTCATTGGTACAATTTAGAGTTGGGGGGAAATAAGCATTACTCAAAGTGATTCTTTAGGGAACTCCAAAGAGATGAAAATCAGTGCAAGAAGATGCATAGTCCTAAATCAAACTATAAATTATGTTGATGTTCATTGATCAAACCTTACCATCAATCCAGCTATTGCAATCCATGTACAGTATAGATTCTACACCGCCCACAATTTCCTTCGCAACCACAAAATGCAGTCCAAAAATTCTCACCAAGACACACACAGCTTGATTTAAACCTCATCGGCTCATGCATCGACGAGGCGGCGTGCTCCATCTCGTGTAGACATTACATTATGAGATGCTAAGAGTTAGTCCAGTCAGAGTTTGGAGTATCACGTCTCCAGTCAGAGTTTGGAGTATCACGTCACTCGTGTGCTCGACCTACTTACTCCTCAAAAAAACACTGTACACAAAGATTGTAAGAACCACATCAATTTTGGTATTGATTTGTCCATGTTCAAAGGACTTCTACCACCAGATCCAAACTTCTCGCTTCACACATTAGGCTGCACTGCAGAATTTGAAAAGTAACTGGAATAAATTGGGCATTTATTTATGCTAATTAACTCGCAAGATGGATGGACGCAGTTGTTCACGTACCTGATCCGGCAGCCGGCAGCTTCCGTGGAGCTGATAATTTGCGTTTTGAGGTGCCATGTGACGTCAACGGCGGAGGGGTCGTGGCCGTACCTGCCGTCGATGGCGAAACGGAGGTTGGGGCTCACAGAGCCCAAGAAGTCGCGGAAGAAGGCCACAACCAGGTCCTACCCTATCATGAATCGCGCTGCCGGGGAAAACACAAATTATCAGCTCCTCTTACACGCAGCACCTCGGCTTAGTCCGCTCCCGCCGCCGGCCTCCACAGCGCCTTCCGCCGACCGCCAGTGCCCGCCCCCGGCGCCCATCACCCCATTGTCTTTTCGCTGCAGCTGCATGAGCACGACACAGGGGACAGTAAGCAGCAGCAGCACGAACACACAGGGTGGCCAGCGACAGAACAACATCATCAGTACGGGCCGGCCACAAGCACACGGGGCCGACGGCGGGTAATAGCAGCACCTGCAACATGACGGGGCGGCGGCGTCTCGCTGGTAACCCTAACCCTAGCTCGCCGGCCCAGGCAAATTGGGTGAGCCAGAGAAAGAGGACTGACCTAGCCGTCGCCTCCGCCGAGGACCACGGGGAATCGCTGGGAGGAGCCGCCCTCGTCTTCCGTCGAGCACCAACAGAGACATAGGGGCGGCAGGTTTCGACTTTCGATCCAGGTGGATGGGCGAAGAGGAGAGCGAGAGGGATCTGTAGAGAGGCACGGGATCTCGGCGGCGGCGAAGGGCGACTCCTCTCGGATATCGATGCCGGCTCCTCGATAGCCTCTCGGCGGCGAAGCGGGAGGCGGGGCGGCGACGGTGGAGTGGGAGAAAGAGGGAAAGAGAGAGGTTGCAGCGGGAGGGGGTGGATCGAGAGGAGGGGTCGCAGCGGGAGGGAGAGAGAGGGAGCGATCGTTGGGTTTTTTTTTGGCACCGGTTTTTTTCGCAGAAGGATAGCAAGTTAACGGAGGTGGGAGGAATGACGAAAATAAAACAGAGGTGGAAGGATGACGAAAAAAACCAGCGAAAATAAACCGCACGGACTATTTATCAAGTCGTCTATTAGGAGTAGATATATGTTACTTCCACTGGGGATAGTCTTATGAGCACGTCTGAGATACTTACTTCTGCACTTGCTCCGTCAAAAAAGAAAATCAAAGTCCTCTGAACCAACGGCGCGGCCGATGCTGGCCTGCGCTGACTGTGAAATGATGATGCACACGCAGAGGCAGAGCTCCAAATCGAACCCCGTCTCGATCCAAAATCCCCGCAAATCCAATCCCACCTCCGATCCGTCCGCCGTCCTCTCCTCACACCACGGGTTTGCGCCGCTGCAGGGACGACCAGGTACACTGCCCAGCCTCGCCCCCGTCCGCTGCCCTCCCACCGCCGCCTCGCATTCACCGCCGTGCAGCCTGCCGGAAGGAGTGCGACCCCCTAGCCGGCGTCAATGTCACGCCTCCAGCCCCGCTCCTCACGCGCCAACGAGCTGCTAGACGAATTCAAATATCATCTGGGCTCCGGGACGCTCTGGCCGGAGCTCGCGCACCAACTGTTCGACGAATTGCTGCGCCAACCCGTCCCGGTTTCAGCGCGCGCACTCAACGGCTTGTTTGCTGCCCTCGCGGATGCGCCGCCCTCGGCCAACTGCGCAGATGGCCCTGCCCTAGCCATCAATCTCTTCAACCGCCACCGGATATCACCTAACATTTACACCTACAACATACTAATTGAGTGCTGCCACAGAGCATGCCGCCCAGACCTAGGGCCTGCCTTCTTCGGCCGCCTCCTCAAGGCAGGCATCACAATGAGCGTCATTACCTACAACAGCTTATTCAAGTGCCTCTGTGACATGAAGCGCACGGAGGAGGCTTCCGACGTGCTGCTCCACAGGATGCCTGACGACCTGCCTGATGTCATCTCCTACTCAGTAATTCTCAAGAGTTTCTGCGACAGTGGGAGGAGCCAGCGTGCGCTTGACCTGCTCCGGGTGATGGCCAAAAAAGGTGGTGACTACTCTCCCAACGTGATTTCATACAACATGGTAATGGATGGCTTTTTTAAGGAGGGTGAAGTAAGCAAAGCACGTGTTCTATTCCACGAAATGATACAACAGGGGGTTGTGCCTACTGAGGTGACATATAGCTCCATAATCAATGCGCTATGCAAAGCAAGAGCAATGGATAAGGCGGAGGTGATCCTTCGACATATGGTTCGTAGTGGTGTCCAACCACATGATAGGATATATAATACCCTGATCCATGGATTTTTAACTTCAGGTCAGCTGAAAGAAGCCTTTAGGCTGTTGAAACTGATGACAAGCCAAGGTGTTATGCCAAGCGTTGTTACCTACAACTCACTCATGACCTACCTTTGCAAGAATGGAAGATTCAAGGAAGCTGTAGAACTTTTTTATTCAATGGCTGTGAAGGGCCAAAAACCTAGTGTCGTCTCATACTCTATAATACTCCATGGGTACGCTATAGAAGGATCCCTTGTTAAAATGATTGATCTCTGTGAGCTGATGGCAAGAGACGGAGTTGTACCTAACCTCCATTGTTTCAACATACTGATTAATGCGTATGCTAAGTATGGCATGATGGACGTGGCCATGCTTTTCTTCGAAGACATGTTGAAGCAGGGTGTGAAGCCTAATGAATTCACTTATTTAACTGTGATATCTGCGTTTTGCAAGATGGGCAGGATGGATGATGCGATGGAAAAATTCAGTGAGATGATTAATATGGGAGTACCACTTGACACAGAAGTTTACATGTGCATGGTTGAGGGTTATTTGAATCTTGGCAATTCCATGAAAGCCAAGGAATTTATTACCAAAATGAAGAACAGGGATATTCATCATAGGCCACGGAAAGGTAATTGATGAACACACCATCTTTGACTTGGTTACCCGTACTGGTGAGAGGCCTGATCCTACTACATTCACTAAAATGATCGATGGATATTGCTTATCGCCAAGATGGAGAATGCATTCAGAGTACTTCATGCTATGATATCAGTTGGCGTGAGGGCTATTGTTGTTACACAGCACTTAACTTACCATGGTTACGCTCCCATCTTCTTGATATGCTCTAGATGTGTTGTTATCCTGATTGCTCCAGCGTGCACTAGAATTAGAGAAGTGTGAATCGAGCCTTATGGTTGTTAGCTGCTGTTTATCGGTAGTTGGATATATTGCCTAGTTCGAATTTCCTCAAGGCACAGCAGTATTCAGGGTGGATAGTGACCTGGCTGATTAGGTGTTGCATGCATAATTCCCTGTGTCTATGTCTTATGTATACTTCATATATCATGGATGAAAAGGGCATTTTGTAGGCCTTGCATGTTTGTGTCATTCCAAAAATGACCTATTGATAAGTTACAGTTGAGAGTTATTGCTGTCTTTCGGGGAGTAAGAGAACAGAAGAATTTCACTTCTCTGCTATAAATGATTTCTAAAGTCCAAACACTACAATTGGCCATTGATCATGAAGCTTTAGCATTTGCGCCAAATGGTTACTATGACGATATTATTAGCTGAGTTCTTCTTCCTGGCAGCACCTTGCTGTGATGATGATACTGTATTAGCCATTATGCTTATGCCTATATGTATCATTTCAGTTCAAGTTTGGCATACTTGACTCATATGTTTTACACTCGCTGTTAAAAAAACCTGATCTGCGTTTGAGCAATGAAGACATCATGGTGTGGGTGTGGCAATTATTTGCACTGCTGCTGCCTCTGCAATGGCTTTGAACTCCATGTCAGCTCTTGGATAGTATGTGGGCTGTCCTCTGTGTGAAGTGCCTCTCCTTCCTTGCAAGGACGCTCTTGACAACAAGCTTTGCGCAGCAGAAGAGGTTCCTCATTTCGCAGGCCTCGATCCCCACCGTGCTTGGCTTCCAACCCCTCCTGAATAAAAATTCTTCCCACTCTGATTCTAGATCACCATTCTTCCATTCTGCATTCTTCAGCTGCTTCTTTGACCGCAGTATACAGACACACTCTCACATTATGGATTGCAGCTCCATCCCGGTCTTCTTTGTCCTCTGATTGATATCAGGCCGCTCACTGTCCCTAATGAAGATAGAGAGCAATGACGATTTCTCGGTGATGAGATGAAATATGTAGAGTGGCCCATGAGATGGCGATATCTAGTCTGACAGTTGTTCGTGCCCATGAGGTCATAATAGACTGTTGCTGAAGAAGCAGATAAGATGTCAGCAGTGGCCCAAAATCTACCTACAAGTTTACAAATAGCTGATGACTATCAGCAAGTACTGTACCACATTTCTCAGTTGCAACTTCAGATGGCCATCTATATATTATTTTCCTATCTAGAAGCATAGCTTTTTTAAGAAAATGATGTAGACGCATAGGTGGAGAACTGCCGTCGACATGTTTTCTTGTGAACTTCTATGATTTATTAGAAGAATGTAAAAACACGGGAGAAAGAAAAGAAGTTTTGACTGACAAGATTGATGATAATCTGTGAGAGATTCTAATCTCATTCTTGCTTACATATCATTTTGGGCTAATTAGTACTCTGGTATTCTTTATTCTTTTCTAGGGACAATTTAGTACCATGTGCCTTTAAATCCTTGGTACACACTTTATATAATCTCTACTTTTAAAGCAACTCCAGCGCAGGGACCCAAACGGACACAGATTTTGTTCGCTTTTTATCCGTTTGGGTCTCCTGTCCGCCAAGCGGACATGGGCATGGGGCGGACACTGTGGGCATCCAACGCGAGAATGAAAAAGCGGACATAGCGGATATCAGCTACACCAGGCGAGCGCGGACGAGGTGGCGCGGCGAGCGGGGCGGGCGGGGCGAGCGGCCGCGGCGGGCGGGACAAGCTGCAGGGCGAGCGGGGCGGGGGAGGTGGCGCGGCTCACGGCGGCGCGCGCGGGGAGGCGTGGTGAAGCAAGCTGCGGCTAGTTGCCGGGCGCGCGGGGGGTGGGGCGAGGTGCTCGGGTGTTCTCCGGTGAGCACGGCGGCCGCCTGCGCATGGGGCCTCGCTCCTCCTCTCGGCGTGGGTGGAGGTAGACGCCAGCTCGTGGGTAGTCGCTGCTACGTGGGACCAGGGGCGGACACGAGCGGACGACAGCGGTCGACGAGAGTGTCCGCTTCTGTCCGCTTCGTATCCATTTTTTTCTATATTTGGGTCAAGTTTGGGTCGGGGAGGACAGCAGGCGGACGCGCGTCCGTTTGGGTCGTCCCGTTGAGTCAAGTTTTATGTTCGGATGACCCAAACGGATAAAATGGATCTCTTTCTTGGAGTTGCTCTTAAAGGGGGAGTTGAAACATCGTTTTGTTTCGTGCCCCCTCCCCATCCATCGAAGGGACGCACCCCATCGATTTTTCTCCGAGGAACCGCACGTCCGACCGCTTTTTTGTGTGTGGCCCCTCCTTCGATTTTTTTAATCTGTGGACCCACCTATCAGCACAAGAAAACGCATGATGAAGGTAATAACATTCCGATAGTCTTATTTTTATAGCCATCCGTCGACTAAAGAAGATTAGTCTTCTTTCTTCCTGCTCTGTAAAACTTTAGGAAGAGTTGCACACTTCTAAGGGCAACGTCATCTGTTTATACACCTGTTAACCATCGGGAGATCGAGACCTCATAGATTATTTTTCATGCTACAAGATGGATCTGTATGTGATGATCTTTTCTTTGGTACATTAGGCGTGCATGTGGATTTTGAGTGCGACCAATTAGAGACGGTAACACAGAATACAGTCAATCTGTTTGGATGGCAATCTACTAAAATGATATGCGTGTGCGGCATGCAATCCTGTTACCGACTGGTCTTTGTTAGACTTTTTTATTTTTACTTTTGTGTTGTTGTGAATGTTTCATACTCCCTCCGTTCCGAAATGTAAGTCTTTATATAGATTCCACTAGATGGACTACATACGGAGTAAAATAAATGAGTTCATACTTAAAATGCATCTATATACATCCGTATGTAGTTTATAGTGGAATCTCTACAAAGACATATATTTAAGAACAGAGGGAGTACTTTGGTTCTAATAAAGATGGTTGTGTACGCCATATGATGTGGAGGCCGAGGGTCCAACCTCCATTCACAAAAAAGAAAATACACCAGAAGAAAATACATCAGGGAGATTACATCAAAGATTACAATAGATGTGACTAGATCCCTAAGAAGTACGGTCGGTTTATGCTCTGCCAATATGTCGACTACATCACAAAAAAGGTTTTGAAACTACCAAGAAGATATATATTTGAGCACACCCTCTAAATCATAGTCGGGCAAAGTTAAGACTCGAGATTGTGCTTAAGTTCTCTAGCTGCTGATAGGAAGATCCTTAGAGCAATTAGCTATATGAAGTTGCCACGTCATATATAGTCAACATAATAGCCAACTCATACTATGCCATTAATATATGGCTCATCATTTTTCTCAAAAAGAGCGTTGGAGCCCATGCTACAGCCGGCTGTAAATCTACAACAGGCTTCTCTTCTCTCTCTTCATCCATCTCCTCCAACTAGATATAAACCTGAGGCGGCAATGTTGGAGAAGAGGCGTCGGACTTTCCACCATGGCCATCGGACTTTGGGTCTTTTACATATGTGTCCCTAACTTGAACCCACTACTCACATTTGCCCCTAATTCGAAAGCCTGCTCAAAAATGCCCCTCCGCCGTTAGGTGCCCTTATAGAAATGCCCTTCCATGCCGTTTCCGTCAGGTCAAAGGCCTTTGACCGTCTACCAGACGTTTCCTGGACATTTTGCCCCTGCCTCCATGTGTCGCTTACATGTGGGGCCCACTCAGAGAAAAAACAAAAAGAAAAACATTTTCTCTCACCCCCTCTCTCTCACTTACATATGGGCCCAACTAATAAAATGAAAAATAAAACTTGATATGGGTCGGTCATCGTTCTATTATTTTCTGAAACGTTATTTACTGATTTATTTGAGGGCTGGACCCACTAGTCAGCTTTTGTAAAACGAGTGTAATTAGAACTAATAATAGTTTAGGATAATCTGGGATTAGGCTAACTAAAAACACGCTGGCGCCAGCTCACGAAGACACGACGGCGATGTACGGGAGAACGCCGGAGGAGTCGAGTGGCTGCAAGATCGGGCTTGTGAGGGTGCGGGAGAGAAGCTTCAGTGGCCTGAGGTGGCCAGAATGTGGGGTGCCGGGGAGGATGCGAAGTTGTGAGCTTGAGCGGCGGCGATGGGAGGTGCTCGCCGGCAGAGCTGCTAAGGGAGGCGAGGATAAACGGGAGCAGGCGGGAGGATGTTCAGGAGGAGATTTCGAAACTCAAGAACCCGAGGTAAGGCGGCAGTGCTCACTGGTGGAGGAGATCAAGCGGCGGCGGCGTGACACCGGAGCTGGGGAAGACGAGGAAGGATCCGTCACTATGGGGCGTTTCAATCCAATTAATTGCACAGGAAGATGAATTGGAGAGCGGTCGGACTATCAGACATTTTATTGGAGCTCTGCACTGTTGCTGGCCGTGCGCGCGCGTCAACGCCGACGATAGTTGCTTTGCTATTCCTTGGCAAGAGAGAGAGGGAGAGGGCGGTGGAGCACGGCGAGCTGGTGACCGGGCGCGGTGAGCTGGTGGAGGAGCATGGCGAGCCAGCTCCAGTGGCGGCTCGAGGACCGGTCCGCTGGCCGTCGCATGTAGTTCGCCGGAGATGAGAGAGACCGCGAGGTCGGGAGATAGAGAGATAACTTTTTCTTTTCTTTATTTTTTGCTAGGCCCCACATGTAAGTTAGAGAGAGATGTGGGAGAGAGGTTTTCTTTTTCCTTTTCTGGGCCCATATGTAAGTGAGAGAGAGAGGTGTGAGAGAAAGTGTTTTTATTTTTATTTTTTCCTAAGTGGGTCCCACATGTAAGTGACACATGGAGGCAGGGGCAAAATGTCCAAGAAACGTCCCGTAGACGGTCAAAGGCCTTTGACCTAACGAAAACGGCACGGAAGGGCATTTTTATAAGGTCACCTAACGGCAGAGGGGCAAATTTGAGCAGACTTTGAAATTAAGGGCAAATCTGAGTAGGTGGTTCAAGTTAGGAACAGAAATGCAAATGGCCCTCGGACTTTCCACCATGTCCAGTTTCATCAGTGGGAGTGAGCGCAACTTAGACCAAACGCCTAACCTTGAGGGACTTGTTTCCGTACCGAATTTTTTTATTCATGTTATCACATACATTTAGTGCACTTGTCGGTTCGCTTCATGATCTTTGTATATACGTACTTTGTTCCGTTCCTTTGTTTCTTTTGCTCGCGCTGTTAAAAAACAAAACCCCAAAACTTTCATGTTCTTCTTTGTTTTCGTTTGGTTTGGTTTTGTATTACCTTCTTTTGTGTTCTTTTTGGTTTTTCTTTTTCAGTTCTTATTGGCTCTTTGTTTCTTTCGCGTTTTGCTTTCTAGAAAAGAAAACCCAAAGAGATTTCCTTGCCCTTCATTTTTCTTTAGTCGGTTCTTTTTGTCTTCTTGAAACTGCTTCAAGAAAACAAAGAAAATATTTCCTTGCTTTTTTGCTTTTTCTTTGGAAACTTATTTGATTGCCTCTTTGAAAAACTCGCAAAAAGATTTCTCTTTGATTCTCTTTACATTCTTTTTTGCCTTCTTTAAGAAAAAAAAACAAAATCAACAAAGTTATTTGTGTTGTGTTTCTCTGGATACTTCTTTGCCTTTCGAAAATATTTCAATAAAAGAACAAAAGGATTTGTCTTTATTTTTATTTTGTTTTCCTTTCATTTCCTTTGTTTGTTCTTTTTGACATTTCTTTGTTGCTTCTTTTGTGTTCCTTTAATTTTTTGTTTAATTTGCAAAACTAAAAACTCTAGAAAGATTTCTCTTTTGCGTCTTATTGAGTCTTGTGTTTCAAAAAGGGAAAACAACAAAAACATTTCTGCTTGGTTCTTATTTGCTTTATGGTTGAACTAATAAAAAGACCAAAAACATTTCCATTGTCTTCTTTTCTTCCATATAGTTTACAGCTTCAGTCACGGCGACACTTGCACTATATCATTATTCACGATATTCAAGTTATGCAAGTGACAAAGCAATAATGACGATTATTTGGTAAAGTGGTTGTTGCAGAGAAAGCTGGTACGATCATGTTTTGTTTCGTTTATGTACAGATGTTTAACTCCATGATTTCTTAACTGTGTCTTATGATAGTTATCCTATGCATAATTAGAGTTTAGTGATTCATACTTTCTCATGTTGAGTTTCAATTAACTAAAAGCTTATATAATGAACTATCTTGAATGTCAACATGTATTAAAATGTGGCATAATGTGATATGTTAACATGGTATTCCCTCTGAAGTAGTCAGGTAGCTTGACTTGGCACATGTTTACACATGCTTGATCAATTCCAATTAAGCCTCAAAACTATTATGAATTTATAATATAGTATCATGTTCATATTACTACTTAATTTTTGTTTATTGAAAATGCATGATTATGATGGATATGCTCTGTACTTTGTCGTTTCCTAGTCTATTGCTAGCTTTTGCCTGTACTAAGCGAGAATTCTGCTTGTGCACTAAATTATTGATCCAAATTTTACACCATAAAGAGTCCACTACACCTACATATCATGGCTTTAAATAGTCATTCCAGGTAAATTGTCTTTGTCTGGCCCAATCTTTTGTTGTCTAGTTTTCTGTTCTTCTTGTAATGGCTGAAAATAAATAAATCGATTCTATCCGAAAAAACCCAAAAAGGGAATCAAACAAATAAAGTTCAAAGTGCAAAGTTCTAAAGCAGCTACTACAAGAAGAATGGGGATAAACGTGTCTTTCCATTCTTCAAACTCTGAAAACAACCTCCCAAAATAAGGCTTCACAAGCTTGCCAGTTTTACCAAAATAATGGCATGGCAATCATTGCTCCCCTCTGCAAAGGCCTATCTATTTTACTTTTATGTTGTGTCGTCACCTTCCTATAGCACCTACTCAGAGAGCATAGTTATCATTCTTAGTTTAACATGCATATTGTCTAAGTAACATCAGGTGATGCATGAGTGTGATGCTCTATGCTAAATCATAATGTCTAGTCACTGCTTGAACTTCTTTGGTGTCTTGCATTTATGTTTTTCTTCACGAAAGACTGCCGGGATACCATGTTGTCATATTGCATCATGTTCATTCTGATCATGTTGGTGTTTGATATGCTTTATATAACTTGCTAGTTGATTGAAATATTATCATGAGAGAACTTAGTTGTTAAACTTTTTTTATTCATGCGATTACTCTCATAGGATAGATGTAAAGTGATCATGGACCAAATTTCTATGCATACACCAAATAAATGTATTTGTAAATGTTTTCTTTGTCGCGTCACCTTATCAACTGAGTTGCTTGAGGACAAGCAATAAGCTAAGCTTGGGGGAGCTGATATGTCTCAAACGTATCTAACTTTTTGAGCACTTTTGCTACGTTTTTGCCCTCTAACTTGCATAATTTGAATAAAAACTACTCTAGACTGACGCCGTTTTCAGCAAGTTTTCAATGGTGTTATATTCTATTTTAAAAAGGTGTCCAATAAATTGAGAAAAACATAGGGATTTTTTCCAGGAGAAAAGAGATACAGAGCCAGAAGATGGAGCCACGGGTGCCCCGTGGCTCCAAATGGCTAGACCACATGAGAAGGGGTGGCAGGAGCCCACAAATCTCCGCTGCACTGCCTCTTGACACCTATATTTTTCTTTCAACTGGAAAAACTTTGATATATTTTTTCTAGAATTTTCCGCGATACATAGCCGCTGCCAAAATAGTTCACCTTCTTGGAGGGCTGTCTGGAGGATGATCTGGCCTCCATAGAGTGGGATTCTTCGTCATCATCATCACCAACCTCTTCTTCATCATCACCATCATGATTTCCCCACACATGTGAATAATTTCTTTTTACTCACATGGGGTGGATTGTAACTGGATGAGATCTCTTAATAGACGCGGAGTTTGATAGTGTCATCCCTATTACCCTGTATGTTCTGAGACAGATATTGCTATGAGTTTGCTATACTTAATACTTGACACTAGGGCCCGAGTGGCGTGATTTTAAATCTGGACAAGACAAGGGGACTGACAACCCCCTTGCCAAGTTTGGTGCAAGCATTTGTATCGTGTTTGTGTGCAGGTGTTGTTTACATTGTTAGCGTGGTGACTCCTGCTGGTTTGATAATCTTGATTCTTAACTGAGGAAAATACTTTATACTGTTGTGCTACATCACCTATCCTCTTCGGGGAATCTAACAACTCCTACAAGAGTAGCATCATTCCACAATCCAACTACAATCATTACATCGCTTTTGCTACTAATAAATTCTCCCGAGCAAGAATTTGCTTCCAGGCGTGGTTGAATTAATAACTCAATTTTTAAGGCTTATAAATATTGTTAGACTCCTCTTGTGTTGAATCAATAAATTTGGGTTGTAATAATTTCTTCGAAGACTGTCGCGATCCCCTAAACTTGTGGGTTATCACTTCCTCCCCAAGAGCATCGATTAAATGTATGGACCGTCCTCCAAAGGGCAAAGTGAAGCTCAATGTAGATGCATGCTTCGATGTGTATTTCCTCCATGGCTCTCTGGTCGAGGATTGTTATAGGGAATGATAAAGGTGAGATGGTTGTGGCAAGAAATAAGAAGCTTGACTCGTGCTTGGATGTTCTAACCACGAAGACTATGACGCTCTGTGTTGGCCTTACGCTAGCATTATTGGTGGGATATAATTGACTAATTGTCAACTCAGATAACCTAGAGGCAATCGAGATGATGAAATATGATGGGCGGTCTACGGTCTTTGCCGATTGCTAACCGATGGCATGTGAGTTTGTTATCTCATCTTTTGAACATTGCCCAAGGTAGGATAACTCATTAGCGCATGAATTGGTGAAATCAGCATTCAACAAGGTCTACTTTCTGTAGTGAATGGTTTGACGAGGCCCCTTTATAAAGGTTGTGACTCTATCACTAGTTAATGAAGTGGTTTTAGTGTCAAAAAGAAAAACTCCGCACACATTGTTGTGTGTTTTTTAGAGTTTTTTAGGGTCTGTTTTCTCTCAGATTACACTCATCATCTGAAGAGTCCATGAAGGGCCCATCTTACTTTTGTTGTTTTCTCAGCGGGTTGAGGTGGAAGTAAGCACTAGCACCCGTTGCACACATTTTTTATGAGAAACTTGAACCCCTTTATTCACATATCAAGTTCATATGTTATACAAACACCATCAGGTGGATTTGACAGCCACACCAAGCATCCACACCCATCTCGGAGAGAACTCCAAGCCATCCTGTGAGCTTGCATATTCTATCCTCTTCTTTCATGTCTAGAGATAGTTTCATGAAATGATTCAGAGCCAAAATTTCATGCACTATTTGACCATATGAACCTCCAATACATTCCTGTATTGAGTTGATAGCACTCAGGCAATCACTCGACACACATCCTCATCCTACCAGAAGATCATTTTCCAGAGATAAAGCCTCTTAGTAGGCAAGTGCCCCAAGAGTCTCCAAATCCGTAATACCTTCAAAATTAATGGTCAAAGCTCCTTCAACCATACCATTGTGATTGCATGCAACTGTTGGGAAACATAGCATGCAATTTCAAAAAAATTCCTACGCTCACGCTAGATCTATCTTGGAGATGCATATCAACGAGAGGAGGAGAGTGTGTCTACATACCCTCGTAGACCGAAAGTGGAAGCGTTTGATAACGCGTTTGATGTAGTCAAACTTCCTCTCATTCCGACCGAACAAGCACCGAACGTACGGCACCTCTGAGTTCTGCACACGTTCAGCTCGATGACGTCCCTCGAACTCTTGATCCAGCAAAGCGTCGAGGGAGATGAGTTTCGTCAGCACCACAGCGTGGTGACGGTGATGGTGAAGTGATCTGTGCAGGGCTTCGCCTAAGCACTACGAAGATATGACCGAGGGTGTAATCTGTGGAGGAAGGCACCGCACATGGCTAACATATGTCGTTGTGTGTTCTAGGCGCCTCCCTCCCACCATATATATAGGTGGGAGGGAGAGGGAGCAGCCAAGGGGGGCGCCCCAAGTAGGGTGAATCCTACTTGGGGTTTTGATACGTCCATTTTGCATCATGCTTTTATATCGATATTTATTGCATTATGGGCTGTTATTACACATTATGTCATAATACTTATGCATATTCTCTCTTATTTTACAAGGTTTACGCGAAGAGGGAGAATGCCGGCAGATGGAATTCTGGGCTGGAAAAGGAGCAAATATTAGAGACCTATTCCGCACAACTCCAAAAGTCCTGAAACTTCACGGAGGCATGTTTTGGAATATATAAAAAATACTGGCGAAAGAATCAACCAGAGGGGCCCCACACCCTGGCCACGAGGGTGGGGGCGCGCCCTACCCCCTGGGCGCGCCCCCCTTCCTCGTGGGCCACCTGGCAGGCCTCCGGTGCCCATCTTTGGCTATATGGTGTCTTTTACCCTGGAAAAAAAAATCAAGAGGAAGCTTTCGGGACGAAGCGCCGCCGTCTCGAGGCGGAACCTTGGCGGAACCAATCTAGGGCTCCGACGGAGCTGTTCTGCCGGGGAAACATCCCTCCGGGAGGGGGAAATCGCCACCATTGTCATCACCATCGATCCTCTCATCGGGAGGGGGTCAATCTCCATAAACATCTTCACCAGCACCATCTCCTCTCAAACCCTAGTTCATCTCTCGTATCCAATCTTTGTCTCAAAACCTCAGATTGGTATATACCTGTAGGTTGCTTGTAGTGTTGATTACTCCCTGTAGTTGATGCTAGTTGGTTTATTCGGTGGAAGATCATATGTTCAGATCCTTTATGCATATTAATACCCCTCTGATTATGAACATGAATATGATTTGTGAGTAGTTACGTTTGTTCCTGAGGACATGGGAGAAGTCTTGCTATAAGTAGTCATGTGACTTTGGTATTCGTTCGATATTTTGATGAGATGTATGTTGTCTTTCCTCTAATGGTGTCATGTGAACGTCGACTACATGACACTTCACCATTGTTTGGGCCTTGAGGAAGGCATTGGGAAGTAATAAGTAGATGATGGGTTGCTAGAGTGACAGAAGCTTAAACCCTAGTTTATGCGTTGCTTCGTAAGGGGCTGATTTGGATCCATATGTTTCATGCTATGGTTAGGTTTACCTTAATACTTCTTTTGTAGTTGCGGATGCTTGCAATAGGGGTTAATCATAAGTGGGATGCTTGTACAAGGAAGGACAACACCTAAGCACCGGTCCACCCACATATCAAATTATCAAAGTAACGAACGCGAATCATATGAGCGTGATGAAAACTAGCTTGACGATAATTCTCATGTGTCCTCGGGAGCGTTTTCCTTCATATAAGAGTTTGTCCAGGCTTGTCCTTCGCTACAAAAAGGATTGGGCCATCTTGCTGCACTTTATTTACTCTTGTTACTTGTTACCCGTTACAAATTACCTTATCACAAAACTATCTGCTACCGATAATTTCAGTGCTTGCAGAGAATACCTTACTGAAAACCGCTTGTCATTTCCTTCTGCTCCTCGTTGGGTTCGACACTCTTACTTATCGAAAGGACTACGATAGATCCCCTATACTTTTGGTTCATCAAGACTCTTTTCTGGCGCCATTGCCGGGGAGTGAAGCGCCTTTGGTAAGGAAAAATTTATATAGTGTGCTAAAATTTACTGTCACTTGTTACTATGGAAAGTAATCCTTTGAGGGGCTTGTTCGGGGTATCTTCACCCCGACCAGTAGAGCAAAGAGTTGCTCCTCAACCTACTGAACCTACTGAAAATGTTTACTTTGGAATTCCTTCGGGTATGTTAGAGAAACTGCTAGCTAATCCTTTCACAGGTGATGGAACATTGCACCCCGATTTGCACCTAATCTATGTGGATGAAATTTGTGGATTATTTAAGCTTGCAAGTATGCCCAAGGATGTTATCAAGAAGAAGGTCTTCCCTTTATGTTTGAAGGGAAAGGCATTGACATGGTTTAGGCTATGTGATGATATGGGATCATGGAACTACAACCGATTGAAATTGGAATTTCATCAAAAGTTTTATCCTATGCATCTTGTTCATCGCGATCGTAATTATATATATAATTTTTGGCCTCGCGAAGGAGAAAGCATCACTCAAGCTTGGGGGAGGCTTAAGTCAATGTTATATTCATGCCCCAATCATGAGCTCTCAAGAGAACTTATTGTTCAAAATTTTTATGTTCGGATTTCTCTCAATAATCGCTCCATGCTCGATACTTCTTGTACTGGTTCTTTTATGATGAAGACTATTGAATTCAAATGGGACTTATTGGAAAGAATTAAACGCAACTTTGAAGATTGGGATCTCGACGAAGGTAAGGAGTCAGGTATAACGCCTAAGCTTGATTGTGCTAAATCTTTTATGGATACCGATGTTTTCCGTGAATTTAGCACTAAGTATGGACTTGACTCTGAGATAGTAGCTTCTTTCTGTGAATCATTTGCTACTCATATTGATCTCCCTAAGGAGAAGTGGTTTAAATATAATCCTCCGATTGAAGTAAAAGTAGTTGCACCTATTAAAGTTGAAGAAAAGACTATCACTTATAATGATCCTATTGTTCCTACTGCTTATATTGAGAAACCACCTTTCCCTGTTAGAATAAAGGATCATGCTAAAGCTTCAAGTGTGGTTCGTAAGAGTAATACTAGAACACCTACACCCCCTGATCAAATTAAAGTTGAACCTAGTATTGCTATGGTTAAAGATCTCTTGGCTGATAATATTGATGGGCATGTTATCTACTTCTGTGATGAAGCTGCTAGAATTGCTAGACCTGATACTAAAAATAAACATAGACCTGTTGTAGGCGTGCCTGTTATTTCTGTTAAAATAGGAGATCATTGTTATCATGGCTTGTGTGATATGGGAGCTAGTGCAAGTGCAATACCTCATTCCTTATACAAAGAAATTGTGCATGATATTGCACCTGCTGAGATAGAAGAAATTGATGTTACAATTAAGCTTGCCAATAGAGATACTATTTCACCAGTTGGGATTGTTAGAGATGTTGAAGTCTTGTGTGGGAAAGTTAAATATCCTGTTGATTTTCTTGTTCTTGGTTCCCCACAAGATAATTTTTGTCCCATTATATTTGGTAGACCCTTCTTGAATACTGTTAATGCTAGGATAGACTGCAAAAAGGATGTTCTTACTATTGGTTTGGGGGATATGTCTCACGAGTTTAATTTTGCTAAATTTCGTAGATAACCCCATAAGAATTGCCTAGTAAAGATGAAATTATTGGTCTTTCTTCTATTGTCGTGCCTCCTAATGATCCTTTATAACAATATTTGCTCGACCATGAAAATGATATGTTTATGAATGAAAGAAGGGAAATAGATGAAGTATTCTTTAAATAGGGACCTATTTTGAAACACAACTTGCCTGTTGAAATCCTAGGGGATCCTCCTCCACCCAAGGGTGACCCCGTGTTTGAGCTTAAACCATTACCTGATACTCTTAAATATGCTTATCTTGATGAAAAGAAGATATATCCTGTTATTATTAGTGCTAACCTTTCAGAGAAGGAAGAAGAGAAATTATTGACAACTCCGAAGAAGCACCGCGCTGCTATTGGATATACTCTTGATGATCTTAAGGGCATTAGTCCCACTCTATGCCAACACAAAATAAAATTGGAGAAAGACGCTAAACCGTTTGTCGATCACCAATGACGGTTAAATCCTAAGAAGAGGTGGTAAGAAAAGAAATACTAAAGCTTCTGGAGGCAGGTATAATTTATCCCATTGTTGATAATCAGTGGGTAAGCCCTGTCCATTGTGTCCCTAAGAAGGGAGGTATTACTCTTGTCCCTAATGATAAAGATGAATTGATCCCACAAAGAATTGTTACAGGTTATAGGATGGTAATTGATTTCCGCAAATTAAATAAAGCCACTAAAAAGGATCATTACCCCTTACCTTTTATTGATCAAATGCAAGAAAGATTATCCAAACATACACACTTTTGCTTTCTAGATTGTTACTCTGGTTTCTCTCAAATACCTGTGTCAAAAGAGGATCAGGAAAAGACTACTTTTACTTGCCCTTTCGGTACCTTTGCTTATAGACGTATGCCTTTTGGTTTATGCAATGCACCTGCTACCTTTCAAAGATGCATGATGGCTATATTCTCTGATTTTTATAAAAGATTGTTGAGGTTTTCATGGATGATTTCTCCGTATATGGAACTTCTTTTGATGATTTCTTGAGCAACCTTGATCGAGTTTTGCAGAGATGTGAAGAAACTAATCTTGTTTTTAATTGGGAGAAGTGCCACTTTATGGTTGTAGCGACCAGACCTCAAACAGTCTAGTCTTTGTGCATCAGTGTCATCCCTGGATCGGTAATGCTGACACACACAGTACTTGAAGGATTTATAACAGAGTAGCAATCACACACTTATTACATCGAATGTCTCAAAAGAGAACATAATACAATAAATACGGCTTAAGGCCATCTAAAAATGATAACGGCGGAAGGCTTGGAAGATAAAGTGAGTCCATCAACTCCAACGGCATCACTGAGTATAAGACCACGACCTATGGCACCTTACTTGTCGTCTGAAAAGTCTGCAACATGATACGTTGCAGCCCGAAAATGGGTCAGCACATGGAATATGCTGGCAATGTAACACATCGAGAGTAATGAACAGAGTAATGCTATCACCACATGCATATTTGGCTGGTGGAAAGCTCTATGGTTACAGTTTTGCGAAAGCCAATTTTTCCCTACCACAAAGGAATAAATTTTATTTAACTATCATGGTGGTTGTTAAACATTGAGAAGGTACCTCCAACTCAATCCCAATTAAGAACGTGATTAACCCAATCAAATTAAATTAAGTAACATGATGATGAGATTCACATGATAATCCAAGAACTAGATACTCAAGATGTCCATAACCGGGGACACGGCTAACCATGATTAGATTGTACACTCTGCAGAGGTTTGTGCACTTTTCCCCACAAGACTCGATCTCCTCCGTTGGATTTCTCGCACTACATGGTGTTTGAGAAACGGATGACCGAGACACAGTCTTTCAGAAGCGTTAGCACCTTACGGTGGGTAGACCGGTACACCTACATCCCCTACATCTGCTAGTCTACCACTGTAAGAGTTCACACAACTTAATCAACTATGCTAGAGCCCATAATAGCTTGTGGCTGCACACGGAAGTTTCTAGCATGAATAATCTCATGATCCCTTTGAGTCTGGGTGGCGGTCCATAGGATGATCACACGGGTACTCCGGGATATCCAAAAATACAGGCAACACTAGGTTCTCCAGGTGCCTCAATCCACCCAGATGTAAATTAAAGTAGCCACCTTAAGTTGAACCATTAATTAACAATCTCACATCCGTCATGGAAAAATTCACTCAACCATAATCCACGTCTACGAGCATAGCATAGCAATATAAGCAAACGTAGAAGTAACTCCCAATGGTTTGATATAAACAGGGCAATCGGTAATACCTCAACTACTTCCCAAAACCCACATTTTAATCAGATCCTAATCATGCAATAGTTTGAGGATTGATCTAATGCAATAAAACTGGGTGGTAAAAAGGTATAATCAAAGTGTTACTTGCCTTGCTGATGATCCGTGAAACCTAGAGACTCGTAGTAGCATGCTTCGCACTCCGGGTACTCTATCGCAAACAAACAATACATACATAAGCAATCAAGCAAGGGTGCACGGATAAAACTCAAAATAAGAGATCTAACCAGAAAGTTCAACTTAAGAACTCCGGTTTGCAAAAAGAATCAAATCGAACGAAGCAACGAAACTCAAACGGCGAAAGAAACAAGCTTCATTTACTAATCTGGACCTAAGTCAAATTTTACAGTAGCAAAAACTTGTTTGAGTTGGTTAAACAGAAAGAGGGTCTCGAGACGAAGATCTAGACGCTTGAATCGCCTGATTCTGATAAACGAGCGAAAAGATAAACTAAAACGAAAATCGGATCAGAAATCGCAATCGAAAATAATCGCGGAAAAATCTAAAGAAAAGAAAACTGACGAACAGGCTAACAAACGAATGTTCATTGTCTGTAACTATCGGGCGAAAACCGGTTGTTAAAACGAACGTACGGACGAACTCCCGCTAAATAGATAAACCGAGAAAACCGGCGAACCGATCTAAAAAACGAACTAGGGTTCTAAAAAAAACCGGCGGCGACGAACGGCGCGTTACCTCCGGCGAGGCGGGGCTCGGGCGGCGGGGTTGCGGCGG